>NC_049992.1:16656542-16727363 GCF_000003815.2 Branchiostoma floridae | reverse complement strand
AAAGGCCAGAGGGAGATTTGAGCCGCAGGAGCGCCAGGACCGAGGGTGATACAGAATTACCTGTGTTGTATTTTGTTCATATCATGCCAACCCTGCAAGAAAACTCAAGTTTGTCACATCAACTGCACATTGTACCAACAGCACTGTCAATTCGAACAAAAGAACCAGGCAAAGGAAAGAAGCAGTTGTTCAAATTTTCGACCTCACTGTTTCATCCATACAGCTCGGAGATTGTATGAAGTTGAACCTAAGCAGGAAAAGCCTTCAGAATTAAGACAAGCAATTTACAAAAAATCTACATATGTCGCAGAGGTATGAGGTCCCAAAGCTGATGTTGCCCTCCTTTCCTCTGTGCCTGCAGCCCCCTGTTGATCCGGAGCCACAACGACAAACTGATGCAGATGGAGAGACACATGCTGAACCCATCGGGACTCCCAGGCAGACCCCAGTACAGGTACGGACTTTATGGGAAGGTCTTCTCCTATATATTTAAAACATGATAGTCTTTCAAAAAGTATACTGCATGTACTAGTATATTTTACAGTGAAACCTGTACTGGTGACCACCTCTCCATTGGTGGTTCCTTAGATAATTGATGCAAGAATCAAAAATCCTAACCATAGTTAGGGTGTTGTGTTGCCGTAACATTAGGGTTTTTGTAACAGAATAAAGAGCTTCTGGGTTCAAATCCCCTGACATGCCACCAATGTTGTGCTCTTGGGACTTTCCTCACTCCAAGCATCTGTAAAACTAAGTACCTGACTTAAGTTGCAGAGGTAAAACTAAAACGGAGAGCGATGGGCTCCACCTTTCAATACCATGCCCTCGACATAGTGGATAACAACCCTCTGCCCCTGAGGCCTCAAAAAGACTGTAGGACTACCTCTGCCTGTAGGACTGTAGGACTACCTCTCCGGGTCGTTCGGTGTAATATAACCAGCTGCTGCCGCGCCGCGTGCCTGCGAAGCTGGTGTGTTACGCCGAACGGCGGTTGTACCGGCTATATAGATACAGATACAGATGCCTTTACCTTATACTTACATGAGTATATCAACATACTCAACTTGCCTTCTCAAACATGAGACCCCCATTTTACGTCCCTTCCAATGATGCTGCAGCCCAACCAAGTTGCCCTACCCAGGATTAGAACCAGGGTCTCCCCTGCGTTACCAGATAATTAAAACCAGGAGCTCAACTGTGAGGCTGCTACCAGTTGAGCTACAGGGACATCCAATTGAAACATTTCTGTTTCCATTACTCATCCATGTGTGTTGCACTGCAGACATCTGGTGTTTGCACCGAGCCAACACGACTCCTACAGCGGTGCCACCTTCCCCGGGGTGGTGGACGCTATAGAGGAGGGGGACTGGGTAGCTGCTCATCAACAGCTGTCAATCATCACTGTCACCATCGAATCAGCAGCCAAGAACATGGACGATGGAGCCATCAAAGGGCCTTGACCAATCAGAGGAGAGTGAGATTTAAGTTGTCCAATCAGATGTAAAAACTTGTGCTGGACAGAATTATGCAGTGTACATTTTGTTTTCATTTTCTTTTATTTTGGGGCCAGGAGGGTCAGACAGTATTTTCTATATTTGTTTTGCTGCATCCCTTTTATTTGGATTTCTAAGTAATTTTTCTTCCCTCCTTTTATTTTTGGCATAATAGGCATAATTCGTAACTTGAAAGTCGATTTCAATGGTGCAGTAATTTATGTATCTACAGTAATCATGAATTTCATCAATAAATGATGTGCCAATTCTTGATTGATGTCCAGAAGGCTGCTAGCTTCTCTGATTGGCCAGAGTGCCAGCCAATGGGAAGAGGGGTTAACAATTATTGACCAATCCCATCACACAATACAGGCCAATAAAGTTTTCTTGTGAAAACTATTTTGTACAGGGTGATATAGGGTTGATGCAAAGTTATAAAAAACAAACCAATTTGATTGATAATTTGTATTATTTTTCAACAAAGGTAATAAGGTGAGGCAATAGAAAGAAATTAAAGGGGAAAGCTAAGTAGCAGTAGGCAAAGGTGTGATAAACGTGTTAGGCTCAGTACTTCCTTTCCGTCATTGCTCATTCTTTCAGACCTTTGTAGTGGCACAGAATGCTGCAAGTTTTCTTGCTGTTTCAGTAGTAGGGTATATTTTTACAGTGAGGAATTTCTAGCCCTCCCCCTACCTCTAAGAACACTTCACGTCCACTACAGCCCAAACTAAGTTGCCCAACCCAGCATTGAACTGTGGTCTCCAATTTTTTGTTTTAAACCAGGAGCTCAACTGTGAGGCTGCTACCAGTTGAACTACAGAGACTTAGATTTCAATAAAGAGAAGAACAGTATTACTGAAAGCAGAAGCTTCAGGCCTTTGACATAACTCAAAGTGAGTTGTCAAGATGGCTTCATCATCTATACTACTACTAGTCTCAATAAGATACTTACCCTGAATCCTTATGTTGGTATTACTTACTTACAGGTCATGGAGACTTAAAGTAATAAAAGACTTGACTGATGACTACTTTTTTTAAACAAACTGTGAAACTTGCAGTGGTTTAAAGAAGACAATTATAGCACAACATTGTGCTATTTGTGCACGAGTTGTTTTGACGAGATTAGTAGCAAAAACGTTTGTCAGAGTTTCTTTATTTGAGAGATGTTATTTGCGATGTGAAGGTGTTTATCAGAAATACCAGTATATGGTGTTGATGTGCTGATGTCACCTTTTGGAATGATAATTGTTTTAGGTCATAACTGGGCGCCGGGCCGTGATAACATTCTGTGCAAGTGTTCCGGACTGGAACATATTTCACAATATCCCACGTGTACTTGTATCCCACAGACTTCCATCAAATAATTCAAGCACACTTTCAGAGTTGGACAAGTTTTCGAAAATTCACTTGTCCTATTGGGTAAGTACATAAAAAATTTACCTCCCGGAAACAAATTTTCACTTGCCCAAAATTTGAATCGTTTTCTATGCATATTATTGGTTGGGTCAATTTTTCTGTGTTGACCAATGCTTGATGCCATGACCGTGAAAAGTAACAAGCATATCAAAGTCTCACTCATTGGAAATTCTTGCCCAATGGGCAATTTCACTTGCCCGGGACAATAGGGCTACTGGACTTGTCCAACCCTGACCCCAACCCTGTGTGCCTGGTTGCCGCTACTGAAAATTGCCAGATCCAGCCCTTGGAATTGGTGGTTTTGCAGTGTTTCTGTTTGAAGACACCAAAAAACTTCTGGCACATTTTGCAGTGTTTTCATATGTTGTATTAAGTTTTCCTCTTTTTTTTCATACTGTTACCGATGATTGAGCTGGGAAAGGGAAGCTAACAACAGATTAATTTATTTCTGCTCAGAAAAGCGTCCAATCATGATAACCATCAACTTTATTGTACCACTGGTAAAGACAATGAAATGGGCACTTAATATCAGATGTCAGGCAGTGTTCAATTTTAAACAATCATAATATGAAAGACTTGTGCAAATGGTGATTAATTTAATTGACTAAATGATGAGGGACAAGTTTTTATTGAGATTGCAATTGAACAAAAGTGTACGAAATAGTTTTTTTTCCAGTTGAAAATGTGGTCAGTGTACAGAACATTTGTGACTAAATATAAATATGTTGTTTATGATGCAAATAAAGACATTGACATAGACAGGGCACTAAAAGATGTGCACCAAGCATACCCTACTATAGCCCATCTCCTGTTTGGTACAGTTTTCACTGTAAAGAAATTTGGTCTCTTGGTGAAACTTGTACATGTACTTCTTTGGACATTTAAGTATTGAATCTGAAGCCTTGTCTCATATGGCAGGATGTAGAAAGAACCAACTGCAGTGTTTTAAAAACTTTGTACCTGCCACGTGGAGTCACATTGGTGTAACAGTTAGTATGTTTGACCAAGAACTCTGAGGTCCTGGGTTTAAATCCTCTGTCATGCCGCAAATGTTGTGGCATGTCAGGGAAAAGGCACTTTACACAACTTTCTTTCCTCCACCCAGGTGTAAAACTGGGTATCATCCAATACCACATTTTTGACACAGTGGATAACAACAAACTGTCCATACAGCCTCAAAAAGGCTATAGGTTTACCTTTACCTCTACCATAGTTTTGAAGGCAGTCATTTGAGTACTGTTTTTCTAAATTGTTGTGTACGTGATACTACAGCAGGAGAAAGAGTCAGTCTCCCTCACCTTTCTGTCAGTATTGTGTTACCAGGCAGCTGTCAGTTGTGACTTAAACATTTTGTATTTTGTTCTACTGATGAATGTTTAAACAGTTACTCTCCAACAGAGGTTAGGCTTTGGCTGTTTTTTGACATTTTTAGGCATTTTTATCAGGCTTCTATGTTGTACTGTTTTGTTGATGTCTCGCAGCCTAACCTCTGCTTGGAGGGTATAAACAGTGCCAATATTGCTGTGTACTAGTGATGTGTGCAACAAGGATACTTCTCATACCTACAATGTTCTATTGTTGTGTTCTAATGGCAGTGGTGTGTACCACAAGGATACTTCTTGGACCCACATTGTTGGATTGTTGTGTTCTAATGGCAGTGATGTGTACCACAAGGATACTTCTTGGACCCACTATATTGGATTTCAAGTTAGGATTTGTTGAATTGTTCAAAATTGATCTTTAACATCTTCCTGTAAAAGGTAACAACTAGCCCTTCAGACCTGGAAGACATGGTAGAGAGTGCAAAACAGAAACTTAACTTGTTTATTGTCTTGTGACATGAGATCAGTATTTGTATATTTTTGATATGTGTGCATCCATCTTGCCTGGTATTATGTGTGAGCTATGCAGCTTTCATTACACGTGTAACCGTTTTGTGCCAAGTAACAACAAAAGCATGGTATGTAGTCCTTTCAAGAAATATATATATTTGAGAAAAGAAGACTTTATTTTAGCCACAGGACGTATAAAACAGCCGTATGGCTGCCCCATATCCTACTTTGGTCAGATAATAGATAAGTAAAGACATTTTGGGGGATTCAAGGGAACTTGTAACTTTCCTTAATCATTTAACTTGGGTATGGATCAGTTTTGAATCATAAAGTTGCTAACAAGGTGTAACAATTTATCCGTTGTATTGAGTTTTTATTGAGCGCAGAAAGTTTGTTGAATTTACGATGTGTACAGTTGATTGGTGACAAATCGACAATTAAAGATGTGTTTTCACAAGACATTTGTACTTTTTTGTAAAGAAAGATAATTTACGCATACAACCGCTAACGACAAAAATTGTCATCAAGGGCATGCGTAGAATGTTGCATATAGTCTGCTAAGGATCATTCAGGAAAATGTTATTGAAGGTTCATACTGCAGTTCTGTTGCTTTCCGCAATGTAACGTTTTTGTTACAGTGATGAAGAAAGTGGTAAAAAAAGGCCGACATTAAACGGACGGAATGCGGCAGTCAAATATTAAAAGAAAAACATATGAAAGGATATAACATGTAAAATGGTTGTGGCGGCTCTTGCCACGTTTAAACTTAAGAGTAGGACTTAGTCCCGTGGACGCAAAAGCTATCGGAAACGTTTTAGCATGTAGGTCACCAATTACAACAGAAGGTTGGGGTTTTCAGTACCAAGGACAGAGCAGTCGAATCATTACTAATACGAAATGCACGTTATGTAAAGAAAAGTACCCCACGCAGAAGCTATAGAAAACGTTTAGTGGGGGAAACGTTATCTGATTGGAAGGTCGGGCCATAACTACCACATTCAGCACCAAGGACAGGCACTGAACTCAATGCACGTGGTTTTAACGGTCACTAGGTATATAAAAAAACGCCCCGGATGTGGTCCCTTGCACTTTTTTTCTGGTTACGGAGGTAATGTAATATGATTGGAAGGTCGGGCCATAACTACCACATTCAGCACCAAGGACAGGCACTGAACTCAATGCACATGATTTACACAGTCAGTAGGTCTGTTGCACTTTTCTGCTTACGTTGAGTTTACATATTTAGGACCAACCAAAGCGTGTTCGGGTATCTTCAGACATTTTAGCTATTTAAGTATTTGTTTACTCATTGTTTCATTCCACACGTAAATAGTCGGCGTATTTAGGTAAAACTATAAGTTTATACGTTATAGTTTGATTTGAAAGCAGACTGTAGACGACAGTGCTCCCGTAGTCCATTTTGACAGTGCGTACCCTCAAGTAACCCTTCAGAGGAGGCATTGATCTGTTATAATGCGATAGTGACGACGCTATGTGTCTACGTGCGGCCGGTGTCCGATGTCAAGCCAAATTTCTGCCAAACATTTACCCCGACAGTTCTTGACGATTTCCAGTACCCCTGACGGGATAGACGTGTATCACATTGGTGGGGCTTGGTTATTTCAAGCGGAATTCGGATTTTTTGCAGATGGGTCGTTCTGTGAAAGCTAACTAACCCAAACCGTAACTCCAATCACGTGCGCTACCTCACGGCACAAAAATCTGGCGGAGCACAAATTTGTTGTGACACCGGGCACATGACGCGCACAGAACGCGGCAGTTTGCTACACCCAGTGTTTCCCGGGTGTTGGAAAATTTAGCATCCGCCCACGCTGAGGTGTTACCCCGGGAAGGCGGGCAAACAAACCCCGCCGGCTGACAGCCATGACGTCATACCTTGCGTCATGGCAGGTATTTATAAATACCAGCATGCTGCCGCCATGACAAGGGACAAACCATTAATTATTGAGATTCGGTACCACAGCCATAAAACCTTATTTAATTCGCTCTTACACTTTTGGGAGGAAATTTATTTTGAAACGTTTCATTGGGAACAGAGTTACACTTAAAGATGAATCGATTAATGTTTTTTGTGAAAACTCAAACAACAGTTACCGTCGCCTTTGGTGGCACTATTGTTCATAAGGTTTTGGTTAGCTGGCGGTCAAATTGTTCTCACTCTTTCTGTAATCTATAATCCTGAGAGGGCATCTCGGTTAGGACTGCACCTATCTTTCGGAAGGGACGTAAACACGGGGAAGGGCTAGTACCCCCCTTGTAAAAAATATACCATGCTACAGAACCGTAAGCTGCCCTATGTTACACTGTGCACTACAAGGATCCAAACGAATACAAACCATGAGAATATTACTAACATGTAGCTTAATCAAGCTGGTTAAACTGTACCCAAGAACTTGTTTCAATATCACACAGCCCCTCACAAGCAGTAGTGAACCGTCCCTGTGGCGAGACCTTTAATTGTAAAGTGCGTCACTCTGACGTCAGTGCCTTCACAGGCACAAAGTGGCGGCGGAGATAAGCCGTGTACATGTGTTCTAAAACCCATTACAAGTAATTTCATATATAAATCGCACTTGTCCCAGCAAAAATCAATATCCCTATCCATGAAAAAGCTAATACCTATGATTATGGCGATTGTTATCACAAGCTTTCCACTGTACTGTGACTTCTGGGCAGCCTTACAACATGATTGTTGATCTGGTTTAAATTTAATCATTTGTGAATAAAAAGGCAGAAATGGACGTATTGACGCACGAGCGTAACTGTACCTTAAAGCGTGATTTCCGTTCGTTCTTTGTCGGGTTTGATTGAATTACCGCTTCAAAACACCGGCAAATCCTCTTGTCCTCAAGGGACGAGACATCGGGAGAAAACTGGCGAAGGTAACGTTGCAACTCATGGGGGATGCTGTATGTTTGCAGTAGTCAGGGGTTGGTGGAGGAGATATAGAGGGAAAGAGGGCGAGTAAAATGAGAGGTAGCAAAGGAGGGAAAAACGAGGGAGGGAGGGGGAAGAGAGGAAGACAAAGGATAGAAGGAATGGATGAAGTAATAATAGAGTATCTAGATTTACGATCATTCACATTGTAACACAGAACAAGTTTCTTCTTACACAGCAATATGATAAAGATCGACACTCCTTGACCTACCTCGTGAAATCGCATGATAGGTAGGGCCCCTGGGGGGGGGCAGTAGACTGTCCTCTGTAGCCGGTATTGATCCAACGACGTTCCAGACATAACAAAGTACTTTTGAATAGCTTGGAAGCCCTACAGAACTTTTACCAACTATTTTAATAATAGCCACGCTGTTTTCTCTGTACGTACGATGACACTTGGGCAGTAGGCCGGTATCCAGCCGTATTATAGCTCCAGAGTCTCTTCTTTCCTGTCTGTAAATTTGAGAAGAGAACAGAGGATACTCTGGCGCTATAGTACGGCTGGAAACCGGGCTACTTGCAAATTGGACAGAGCTTCCGTCCATTTCAAGTGTACAAACTCCTGTATACATACGACTCATGCATTCACACTGCCAGGAACTGGTGATCTCCTAATCAGTATAGAGCGGAGCTACCTGTAAACTTTTTCACTACTTTTACATAACAATGGTTACTGCTCTTGTACATTTTAGTGCTAAACTTCATATTTGTATTTTAATTGTTTTCCGTTGTTCACTTGTATGGCGACTTGGCTTTCTTCCAGCAACGATCGCAATGGAGGAATGACGTAATATTATTAACTACATGAATGACATTTTCTCAAAGTACTTTAGGATACGTTGACCTTTCATGGAGAGCTACATTCGACGCGCGTCGTTGCATTCGCTCTTAAGTTATTGTCTGTGGGAGGACATTAAGTAATAAATATCTGTAAATTGCTGTCATCAAATAACACTTTCTGTCGTGACATCACCGTTAAGATCAAGGTTCTTGTATCACTTTACTTGAGGAGCTTCTTAAAGTTCTTGTACGTGTACGTTCTTACAGGATGTCACATTGCGAGGTCTTCTGAGATCTTATCTTCTGAGATCTATTGTTACTGGGCCGAAAACAATACTCCGTTTGACAGACGAAAAACGCCCCCACCCCGAACATGGTCCACAATTATCCAACATAATTTGGGTAAGTGGGGAAGTTTATTTGTTACTAAAGTACTTCCTTATACTTAATATCAACTATTGTAAGTACTAATATTCATTTCCCTGACATTGAGAGAAGGGATATCTTGTCGTCATTTACTAGACGGAACTAGCTGCGTTGATTTCTATGTAGATAATTGCTTTGGTACCTTTATCTGTACCAAATGTATCTATTTTCAGATATAAAATGAGAAAATTATACAATTCTCTTTCTGAACTCTGAACATATTTGTGTCAGACAAGAATAATAAACAAACGCAGACGACTCGGACAGCAAAAGCATACTTTACTAATGCCATTGATGTGCAAATACAAACGTTGTTAGACAATTATTGGAATGCAGCATTACGTTACAGGCATATGCAACAATATCACAAGTAAATACCATATACAATATACTTCAAGAAAGATTGATGACATTGCCTACCAGTACACAGATATTGAAACGCTACTCTTGGTCTTTGCGCATGCGCCAACAATACAAGGTATAGAGCAAACGACAATTTGGCGGTTACCATGGCACTGTCCAATCGAGTCCATGCACACAGATGACGTAGCACAAGGTTTGTATTGCTTGTTGGTGCAGCAAGATTTCTCCGACATCGATTGACTTTTTTAACGGACAACCACAAATGCAGTGTTGCAGCTCGGTAGCAACACTTTCAACCTCACAGGTACAACAAATTTTAAACATTTCAGACTGCGCTAGTTGTGACGTCAGCTGCATTACATGGGCACTTGCCAAAGTTTTACACAATTCAATCTTTACTACGTCAGGGAAAAAAGCCACAAGCATTTGGTCCACAAGTACGTTCTTAACCACATATAGACGATGACAATATAGGCAGCTATCAGCACCAAAGTTCACAATATTACACATCGTGATGACCTGTCACAACTATTCGATTACAACTGCTGTATTCCCAGACGGAAATGACGTCATACCCGGATATTACGCCATTTTCATTAGAATCAAGTTCAAGGTTTTTAAGGCATATTGTGGTGGCTACTTAAGTTTATACTTTCCGTATCAAAATGACATTCTCTGTGGATTCTACCTCCTCTTCCAGTGTAAAAGTAAGAAAGCTCTCTGTTGTCTTTCGTATAAAATCCTCTGAAACGAACCCAATCCTTGGAGCCTTCTCTCCTATCTTCTCTAGCATCTACAATTTAAGATCACGATTGATTTCCGAACCTCTCGTTGTCTAAGGTCTTACCCAGTTCCTCCTGTCTTGGCCATAAAATGTACAGAAACGGAATAAGTTACATCTTAGGGGTAATACCATGTTCTGATACTTTTTCCTTTGGTATTACCACCTCTATGTACAAACACAATGGGCTTGGGAACGAGACTATATGTGACGTCATGGTCTTAAAGAGGTGTAAACGACCGTTAAAGGTTTTGTATGATCTTTCGTTCAATAAATGGGATAGGTGAATCAACCGAGCCTGTAAATGTTTGGGGGAAAGTGGCAACAGTGACTAACTTTTTCATTTTACCTACTGTAACCAATGGAATTCTAGATCAACAGAGACGGGGGGCATCATAGTCTTTCTGCAAATGATGATCCTCTGCGTAAAGTGATGTCAGATGGATTGCCCATTCATTGACAAATAATGGAGTTGGTCAGTCGGAAATTTGGCTGAATGCATATTTTTGTGTTGGAAGTTTAATTCAACTTTAGAAGTAAGAAGTTGGAATAAAAGATTCTATTAGCCAAAAAAAAGCCCGCGAAAAGGGGTGACGTCACAAACGGCCTCGGCCTTCGCGCCATTCTAAAACGCTATTTTATCCTCGTCCCTGTTACAAGTATTCCTTTGGACAATTTTCTGAAGTGAACTATGTACACACCTCACTTGAGATCAAGTCTCGCCAATAACTTAAGGGAAAATTAATAAACTCCATCCACACTATCCTCTGTAGTTGTCACAAAACCTGTCCAATTCTTCATGCCTTCACAAAATGAAGAAATCTTCTCTCCGATACTGGTAATAACAGGTCTGCGTCTTACTTATGGTACATTGCAGTAGAAAAATAAATCAGCATCATTTTTTTTCTTATTTTGGCCTTGATGTGTTTGGCAACATTGTGATAACATACTGTACTGTATGCTGAATGAAGTCTCTGGTTGGAGCAATTTTCGACATATCCAAATTTCCCGTCTCTCATATCTCTGTGGTGTTGTGGTTCCAGTCACTACATTCTTTTTTTGAAGGAAACCTAGCTGCATAGTAACAGAATGATGTTGTTGGCACAAAATGGAAAAGGAATAGGGAGACGTATATAAAATACTTACGTTGATCTTCAAATAAATTTTCCCATTCTTTTTATGAGTTGGCAATGATTAGAATGGATGGGTGGAAAACGACCCCCTCCCCCCTGCGTTCAAGTTATCAATAATCAGTTTTTTAGCATTCTTACATAGGAGAAATGAATAGAAGTTTTGATCAAAGAAAATAAACAACGATCTAAGTCCTCATACACCCTCCGTTCCACTAGGGCGGCGCGATCGCGATTTGACCAAGCGCTCCACTAATTTCATAGATAGAAAAGACTCATTTTGCGCTTTCCATGTCTTCTTAGCTTTTCAGTCATCCCTTTACAGTTTGCACAATACTCCTATTATGAAGTCAGGAGTCACACAAATCCGATTTTGACCGCAGTGAGATCGCAGCAAGGTCGCAGGATGATCGCCGTCAAGTGGAATAGAGCTGCTGAAATTTACGGAAGGTGACGCTTTCTGAAATTGTCACTTTTTTTCAATTTCACTGTTTGCACATGTCACAAAATAGGAATTTTATATCAGTCGCCATAGAATTTGATGGGACACATTTTGTAGAAGTAAACAAACAAACAAATAGAGTAGTTCATAATATCAACTTATGCATACTAAGAACAATACTTAGTTAGGCCATGTCTTTTTGGTTATATGCAAGACATCCACGCCTGAATCATTTTCGTCTCTTTCTAAATAAAAAAACGTTTTCGACCGCACTATAAATCATGCAAAACAGCTTAAACAGATAAACAAATTGAAGAAAAAGATATTGGAAAGGGATATGCCAAAGCCAAAGTGAAAGAACGAAAATGAAAACTCTATTGTTCGGTAAAACATACTCTGTGTTTAGTCATATGTTCAACCTTCCTAACCACTTAGATGTCATAGCGTTTTTGCCAAACTTTTATTTCGTTTATACTAGTTTTATTTCGCACGCTCGCATCAACTTTGGGGTCCCCAGAGGATGTCATCCATGTAATCGAGTCAACATGGCCTAAATCATAATACTGTAAATACTACACACGATATATTTAATTCATATCTCATTTGAAATGACAAGGCAGACCATGGTTCTTAAACCTTTGGACATTACCCCTTTCCTACAGCGTCCGCCCTTACAATACAAGCTTATATACCATTGACATTGCTTTATGAGTGTTAGAACTATGCCCTCAGCCCCAATGCTAAAAATCACCCTACATTGCAAAATGCGTGTCAGTTTTAAAAATCACAAACGTAGAAATATAACATTTTCACGTAATTATCAATTGAGAAGCTCGCTTAGTCTCAACCACCAACTTTGTGGCTTCGCCAACCATTTCGCTTCAGTTCAAGACATTGTCACTGACTTGTGTCCATTTGTTTGGGCTCAACCGATTGCGCGCGCTGTGTTCTTTTGCGCATGCGCTATATCAATATCTAGGATTTTCATAACATCACATATTCGCATGAATATATGCAAATGGTCAAGTCCAAACGAAATGGACAACAGACGTTCTTTATATTTTTTTTGCACACGATTTAACAACTTATTAAGTCAAATCACTAAAATTCAAAAAGGAAAAGTTTCAACCGTGAGGCTACGGAACACCGTGGAATCGTGTCAGTGGCACGAGTGGCATTTTGATGAGGACAGAGGGAGCGCTGTGGTATACCCCTCCCTTAGTTATAGATATAGATATATACATACAAACACAGTGCCTTACCGACCAACAAAGAATCACACTACGCTGAGATTTAAGCGATAAAACGACCAAATGGTTGTTTTCGTGAATAGTTGGTAATTCTCACTACAGCAAAAATACCCAAATGTCCCAAATATTTAAAGATGGCGGTTGATGCCTTGCATGTAAGCTAGAATGATAGCGAATAGGTAACAACCAATGCGATGCTTCGCGAAGCGGATATCCAATGAGATGATAGCCAATAGCTGGTAACCAATAGGGTGACAGTTCGTAACTGACACCCAAATGATGATAGCCATTGGCTGTCACCTCGAGCTGACATCCAATAGACAGCTAGTCAAACTTTGCCTACCAATAGCTCATAGCTAACAACCAATAGCTGATGTCCAATCGGAGGCCAGCTAGCCATGCGTTCATATGAAATGGTAAAGCGTATGTCTAATCAACTTGAGGTTGGTAGGAAATACAGTAAAAATTGGGGTACGTCCATCCTATATCATACTAGAGTTGTATTACAGCATAACTATCCCACACCCAAACCTTTATCACCAATAATCTTCAGTTAAGTCGAGATAAAAGTACTCGCCAAGAGACTGTAAGCAAAGAGAGCCCAGCTCAAACATCTAGTATAAGGGACAGCTAGTAAAGCCGGAGTAGTTTTCTAATCTGTAATTCTATTGGTCGGTTTGGCATTGGAATCAACCAATGATATTATAGTTTCACCTGCCCTCGTGATTGATCACAGTGTGTATAAAAACGTATGGCTACGCATGGATAGCCTGGTGTGGCAGACACCTCCGGGGCGCCGCCGCTCTAGTGCGCGTTGGTGCACTCGCCGTCCTTACAGGCCTGGCACAGTTCGGCGTTGTGCTGGGTGCGAGGCTTACCCGGCCGGCGGTCCTGTCTGAGGGGCGGCTGGTAGAAGCCGTAGTACGTCTGCCCCACGCGGTTGTACACGTTCCCTAGCACCTGGGGAGGATGGATAACAACAGGACATTTTATAGATACCTCGAAATCAAAGATCTCACACCTTTGTGAAATATTTAGATCATTTTCGGAATCTTGTTCTTGTTTTATTCATTATTGTGAATTACTCGCTAATTCTGTCTCGCAACTTTGAAACTAACACACACGCACGCACAAACACACACACACACACACACACATACACACACTCACAAACACATATACATACACACACTCACACATACATACACGCACGCGCGCGCACAAACACACACACACACACAGAGGCACACAGGTGACGGGCACACCAAAAACAAAACCTCCATATTCATGGGTGGAAAAAGTTAGTTAGACTTTCTACCATTACCGCCAGGTGTCGCTGTGGCAGCTTACTTCGTCCTTGACTTTTGTACGTAGCAATGATCTCAACATTTATTTGATCTGAATGACCTCTTTGGGGCCTGCCGCTTCCTCTAAGACAATAAGGTGCAATACGGCATCCGACTATAATGAATCAACGTATTTCAAAGCGTTTAGGAGTACAGCCAAACCTGGTCAAACAACCACCTGGCGCAGGTAACAACCTCCAGTCACAAGCCATATTAGAACTCTCACGTCTATTTTATATACTCAACCCCAAGCAACCACCTGTCCTCACTAACCGTTTTTCTTAGCCCTTTGAGTGGCTGCTGAATTCAGGTTTGTCTGTACCGCGTATTGACGTCAAAGCGAACCAAGAGGAACGACTTGCAAAGCACATATCGTCCTCCAGCCTTTCGCCGTTGATAAAATGACACGAGAAGTGATATGAATGTTTGTTGTTTTGAAAGAGAAACGCGCCGAACTAGCCCTGACTCATATTTCCGGGTCTTCTTCTAGATCCCACCAAGCAATGATTACGACAATCATTACTTGGTGGTATCTAGAAGAAATGTGTCAAGAAAGAATGTCTTGACACCAAGAAATTTGATATAACAACCCCGAAAAGATATCAAAATCAGACGTTCTGCTGCAGTGCCGTTCAAAGCAACTAGAGGGCCCATAGGCGACCTTGACCTTCGTTTCCCAAACCTTACCCACCTACTCCATCCATAGTTAATCTAGTTGTCCATTACACAGACAGACAAATACACAAACGAACGGCACAGAAAAAAATAACCTTCTTTGCAAAATTACTAAAGAGACCATAGAGTCGGTAAAAAGTTCATATTAACAACAAAGGAAGACTGTTCCTTTTCCTTTTCCTTTCATTTTTGTTGTCAGGATACAACAGTCAAATTTCGCGTATTCATGAGTTGATGTAACGCTAGTTCACCTTCTTCCGCGAGGTAACCTATATCCGTTGGTTTATAAAACATGGTATTTCGGGATGTGAAGAAGACGGATGGTAGTCACAAACTGCAATTTTTCGAAAATGTTGCAATTTGAAACCACCTTCCGTCGAATTGATAATCATAAGTAAACAGCCTTTCTGAATACAACGGATATAGGTTACCCCGCGGATAAAGGTGAACTAGCGTTACATATCATCATTACGGCAGGACTAGGCGTTAAACACACCATGCCAGAGGAACGACCAGTGTAGACTACTGGATTGTTATAAGTTATAAATCACGCAATGTTTTGTGCAAGAAAACACAGGTTATTGACATCACCGGAAACTAGCGGATCCCAACGGAATCCCATAAAAGGGCAACGACTCCGACTCTTTCCGTGTCAGCTTGCCCCATTGGTCTAACGTTTCAGGTGTTTCTTAGATTAAAACATTGACGTCTAACGATGACGTTGAGCAGTTTTCAATGCAGCACGAGACGGGATCTCCCCAGGGGCCGTGGCTCCCGCGGACGGTAATTTCCCCTTCCGCTGTGGACTGCACCCGTCAGAATTGTCAGACGACTTTTTTTTGCGTCAGTCGGGCGATTCAGTTTCCATGGTTATTACCTAATAAGGGCAGATCAAGAGAGTTTGTCGTCCTGTAAAGGTCCGGCTTTACACAGTCGATAATTGTCATCACCTAAAGAAATGGTATCAAGATCCCATTGCTGGTTCACCGCGAAGAAATCCTTGGAGATGCCCCGTCTCTGACGTCAGACCCCGGGCTCTCACGCACTTCCGCGCGCCAGACATGGTCGGGTGACGCACTTGTGACGTCAACAGCTCCCCCAACAGATGATTTTACCCAACGCAGCTTCAATTGTCGGGGATTCTTCAATGTGTTTTTTAGCCCCTGGTCGAAAACTACGCATCCTGTCAAGTCATCAGACCCCTCCTTAAGGATCGCCAAAGACGCTCCGGTCCTGATCCTAAGATTGACCCATCGCGAAAATAAGGGCAGGAAGATTCTGAAATGTAATCACGTCATTGCCGGGGCTTGGAAGTTTTGAAAACGATGTTAATCTTTTCCGGAGGTAATAAAGCTTCATCACAGCTGGCAGTGTTCTGTATACGATACCCTCCAATCCACGGTAGCAGAGAGAAATTTGTTACACCTGTCCTCAGATAGGGTCAAGTCAGAAGTTCTAGCGGTAGGCACGTGGGTTTACTGCTTCGTCGGTATTCGGGGCTAGCTGTTTTCCAATCTATTTATGCTGCTGGTGTATCGCTGAGTCCCCATGGTACAAAACGAGTGTACATATATTAATAACTAAGAATTACAATGAATGGATTGATGGTTCGCTTGAAGGAGGACTGTACTGCCATACACGTAAATTAAAGGAAAGACCTAAGACCAGTAAAAAAAATAAAATAATGATAATAAGAAGAGAGTTTAGCGAAAGAGGAATAAACTGTAATGGAAGTAAAGCACACTCACAAAGAAAGAAGGAAAAAAGATCACAGAGAATGCAGAATACAAAAAGAGGAACAAGCAAAGGAAAAGAGCTACAACAGAGAACACCCTAACAATTGTTCCTTAGTAATAGAGGAGGCTATGATTGAGAAAGAAACAGAAAAGGTGGTGAAATCATTAAGTATTGGCTTCCTTGTGTCAACCATTGTCCTAACTGGACATCTGTGTATTCTCTGTATGGCGGAAGTTGAAACCAAAGTGACTTTATCCGTGTGCTACATGTATGTGAGGCATTCAGTAGTTTCTGGACAATATATTCAGCACAACGTCGTTTCTACTTTTGTATAAGACGTGGGCCATTGTCCTGGTAATTGCCGACGTTATGCAGAGGACCGTGGCGTTGATTCCGGAATCACATGGATATGAGCACGTTGAGTTGAAGGCCATCCGATCCAAGATACACCACATGAACATACTCTGTAGTACAGAATCGCAGTGTTCCTGCAGATAACACATTTGACGCTAGATGACGCTCTCGGAGATAAGCAGGCAGATGTGTGATGTGAAAGACAGGGTGAGCTGCGCGCACAGGGTCATAGGTTGACTATACGTGATGTTATTGAGGCGATGATACTATACACACTACAAAGCCTCCCTTTTAAAAACATAAGGACCTGTGTGTGCCTTCTGCAAAAAAGATAATAAAGTACCAAGCTACCGGGGTATCTACCCAAAGACGGCATACCTAGTGCTCATATCAACGCGATAAAAGTACTGGATATGTTCACACGGTACCTGTCACCGCATCTGACGGGCGCCGTTGTCAGCAAGTAAATGGCCACTCCCCAAGCAGAGGTTTAGCTCCGGCTGTTTTTTTAATGTATGTGTATTTAAGCGTTTTTATCAGACTTTTTATTTGTACCAAAATGTCAAACGCGAGACATAACGAAAATGGGACAAAATAGAAAGCCCGGTAAAAAAAATGTCTAAAGAAGCCGGAGCCAAACCTCTGCTTGGAGAGTAGTATATGTCTAGAACACGTACATTCAGGAACGCAGCAAATCTTCCAAAACTACATACTGTAAATGCATTTAAGTTCGCGGGGATTTAATTTCGCGGTAGCGGGAAAATGGACTTTTCGCGGTGGTTTTAATTTCGCGGTAGAAGCATGCACTGTAGTCCCTTACTGTTATGGAAAAATATATACGTCTTTCTCTGTCCAACATGAAATGAAACGACTGTAGAAATCTTCTAGCATAGGTTACAGACGTCGTCGTATACTGAAAGGAGACGGTTTCATGCAATTACTTGTTTAAACATTAACTTTCCTTAACTGTCAAACAGTTTGATGAAGTGCCCTCCGTCCTGGTTAGTGATGGTTGAAGAGTTCTGATGTACGAGCGCGGTCACCCCTGTCACTCAACAAGCTTCTGGATCCAGGAATCGGTAACATAGGTCGTGCAGTCGTCGTACGATTTTGATGCGGTAGGATTTTCAAGCAGGCTGTGACAGAACCAACGAACTAGGATCCTAGACAGTTACTAGAAATTTTCTTCAAGAATTGACCTTTTTTAAAGGTAAGGTAGATACCTCCAAATTTTCGACGGCTGACAGTCCATCTTGTTCACGGAGAATGACCTAGTCTCGATCTCGCGAGAGAGCGCGAGACTAGATCAGGCTTACGTACATGTAGATCATCTGCCCCCTTCCCCCTGCCTTCTTTAAACACAGTTATTGCTTAATGAAAATTTGGAGTAACTGTATTCATACGATCCTAGACAGCCTATTGTGTTGCAAGACAGCTGTACTCCGAATGAAACATGCACGGCTGTCCCAAATCACGCCTGAGGTTTAATAGCGATCGAACGACGACCGCACGACCTTTGTGACCGTGCCCTAACGCAGTGCTGGAGTCACGCATTTACTTGACTACTTCAGGTCCCTTACCATCAATACGTCGTGTAGACCCGTCGGAATATTTGTTGAGTTAACCTTTTCTGTCATCTACCGACACGGATGTATTCTTCCAGTGCATGTAGAAACCGGTCGGTCTCAGCGTTTTGTGCGTGTATTTGTGGACTTACCCCATGCTTACTAACGGGCTTACGAAACGCAAACAAACGGTTGATGCGTCCTGAGTACGCATTTTCTTTACTCTTCTCATTTTCATGGATGAAAGGGGAGAGAGAAAACGTTGGACACTTGAAAGGCGTATGACATCTTGAACTGAAAGCGTTCAAAACGCATGGAACGCTGACCCGGACCACATATCTGCTCGGTGAATTATGCTAGGGTGATCTTTTTGAACCGACGCCAGGCAGTTTGCAGAAGCAAAAAGCATAACATAACAGACAACAAAACACACCGGTAAACACCCGCAAACAGCCCCCAGAGTCTCATTCGGGAAATGTGAACATAGCATAAGCCAGGTTCACACGTGCGTATATACTCAAGTCCGCATGAGGTCCGTGTGGGATTCTTAGCCTTTGCCATGGTACCAGGCTCCACAGGTCGCTGAAAAAATAATAGAAATTGGACAAATATAGACACATAACATGCCAGAGGCAGAGGAATTAGCTGTTCGAGGAGTATGGTTTGCGACCAGCTAACTCTGGCATGTTATCTGACTATATTTGTTCAATTTCTATCATTTTCAGCGACCTGTGGAGCCTGTTAGAGGCTAATGCATCCGTACGGACTTCATACGGACTTGAATACATATATATACGCGCGTAAGAACACACCCATAAACGAGGAGCTTCAATGATGACATCTTACCTTGACCACCTCTTCCGGATACCACATGGCCATCTCGAACCGACCGTTCTTACACCTCTTGCACTGCTGCCCGTACAACTTGAAGTGCAGATAGCCCTCAGGAACCGGCACGCCCTGCGGGTTCAGGTAGTACCAGAAGATCACCCGCCCCTTCATGGACGTCCAGCCATTGCCGCATTGCTAAAGAGAGACAGAAACAAGCGGTAGATGTATTAGGAGCACATTTGGACATTGCGATGTGTTTTAGCTGAGACATTGGCAAGATCCGTGAACAGTTTCATCAGGTTGGTACGTCACTGAATAAAGAGACTCTTTTTACACAACCAATGCTTTATTCTCACCGACGTTTCGGTGACCGTCTGTCTCCTTCAGGGCAATTCTGACTGCTCACATTGTACTGCAGGACAGGTGTACATATGTAAATACTATTCGTTTTGTGACCGCATCTGAACTGTGAGCAGCGATACCTGTCCTGCAGTACAATGTGAACCAGTCAGAACTGCCCTGAAGAAGGTGACAGACGGTCACCGAAACGTCGGTGAGAATAAAGCATTGGTTGTGTAAATAGAGTCTCTTTATTCCTTGGGAAGATCAATAAGACTGTCCATAGGTGGTCCTATGACAGGGCCACCCCACATCTGTATCTTATTACGATTCAATAAAGGGACAAGACTCCAGGTCTGTCCATCACAGTCTTGACCAAACAAGCAGAGAGTGTACGTCTCATCCTTTTTGCTACACTGCATTTGGTGGCAGCGGTGGGATGTTTAGTATAAAGAATCTATTTGCTATTTCCTCACACATTGTAAAGCGCTTCACCAAAAAAGCTTTCGACCAGTCCTCTGACACGTCTCAAGTAGAACTGACCTGAAATCACGTGACCTCAACGGGAGTGTGACGTCAGCAACGGGTCAAATGTGCAAGGTAGTCGGTATCGGCCCCCGTGTCGGTTTATGTGTGTTTGATGGTGGATGTTTATTCTTACCTACGCTGACATGCGTCTTGGCGACCTAGTCATCAACTACCTTAGAGTAGGCCATAACGGATAGTGTTTTCGCCAGCGTACACCAGAAAGGACACCTACTCTTTTCGATGAGTGCGGTTGGCTCTTTAACGTGCTTGATGTGTGTCTCAGTTCAAACACGGCACCTCCACCTTACCGTCTACCGGAGGACGACAGATAACCATTTTCATCAGTCAAGTGAGCAAAGTGGTGTAACGTGCCTTTCCCAAAATGAGGGGGTGTTTCATATTACCTTTCATCATAAAGAAGAAATCATTATGATATGTAACTATTGTGATATGTAAGCTGACACCAACAGTGCTCTGCGCCCATCTACCCTAACCCTGCACACAGTGACTTTGGCATTAGAATGGACATCAGATACAAAGGGATTTAAGGATCTCACAAGAATTGAAATGTTCTGAGTTTTAATACATAGCAGACCCCGATTTTTGTGCTCTTGGGAAAGACATTTACACCAATTTCTTAACTGAAAGTGGGTGAAAATGAGTGCCTAGCTTCCGTATGGGACGTCTCCTTGGATGGGATGTCAAGCCGGAAGTCCCGTGTCTGAGGAGAGACACGACTAAAGAGTCCATCACACTTATCGGAAAGAGTAGCGGTCCATCCCAGTGTGGGTGAATCACACCTATCAGTCTGGTCTGGTCTTACACAGCTGACTATACAAAACTGGTTATACCTAAAGGCGGTTTATCGGTTATGCGTGCAGTGCCCTTTCTACAGATGTGGCATAAGTGTGCACGTCTGACTTAAGGTTTTCCACTCTTTTTACCTTCTTTACTTACAGACAACACTTAGTGAGTTACATGAAGTGATGTCGAGGCAAATTCTAAAAGATGATTACGTACGAAGAGCAGCAAAGGCATGATGTTTGACATTTCGTGATGTCGTAAAACGTCATCGAAGCCCTTTTGATCCGGCTCAAGGAATGGCGCCAGTCAGACTCCATCTCCACGCATTAGAAATCACCATAGCAAATTTGTAAACAAACATATGATCGTTAGGGACGTATTAAATCTTTTCAAAGGGCAAGCCTTCCAAGAAACTTGTTTGTTTACTAAGGTACTAAGAAACTAGTCGTACGCCATCTTAGAACACAGGGTAACTGGTATACAAGACAACGGGGCTTAGAGAAATATCACATCTAGAAGATATCTTACATGTCCTACATGATAAATAAATCTCTTACTGGTTGTCAAAGGAAGGTGGGCAAAGCCAAATAGTAGTTACTGAGGCCATTGGATATGATGTTGGAAACGGTCAGACATTTCAGATAGCATCTGCTATCTTTCGTCAATGTGTATTTGGCATATCATACATTGATGTCTAACTGAAAGTGGGTAAACAATTTCTAAATGATTAACAGCTAAAACCTTTAGCCGAAACCTTTATGACAGTGAGATTACCAGAACATTAGTCATAACCAAAACAAACTTGTAAACAAGTTAGCCTGGTCAACTCGGCCCGACAACCTAGCCTGGTCAACTCGGCCCAACACCCTGGTCAACTCGGCCCAGTACCCTGGTCAACTCGGCCCAACACCCTGGTCAACTCGGCCCGACAACCTAGCTATAGCCTAGTCAACTCGGCCCAACACCCTGGTCAACTCGGCCCAGTACCCGAGTTGTATGACAAAAAGATGCTGTCTTTGCGCTGTATTTGTTGGTTAAGCCTAGTATACCAAGTCGGGCTAACTTTTTTTTTCAATTCATGAACACATAACAAACATAAAATAACAAGAACAACATGTAGCTGCACTCGCTTTGTAAACACTTACTTTAACTGCGCCACATAAGAAAATACTATTAATGAATAAGCACGGTAATTAAGATACCAGTGCGCCAAAATCTCAACACTCCAAGACATGAAATAATACCAAAGCTAACCATATACTAAGTACATTATATAGAAAAATGACGACTTCCATATCTGATTGATGAGAGGAACATTGGGCCAAGTTGACCAGATTAGCAAAGAGCATGCTGGTAATGAGTCTAATCGTTATAATACCAAAGCTAGGTACTCATTTTCACCTGAGTCGGGTGAAGAAATAGCTGTTAAGTTCCCTTCTCCTTTCCTAAGGGCACAACCTGGGGCCTGCTAGAGATTCGAAACCAGAACCTTTAGATGATAAGGACGCGGTCACATAGGTCGTGCGATCGTCGTACGATTTTGATGCCATGGGATTTTCAAGCAGGCCGTGACAGAACCAACTACCGACATGGATCCAAAAACATCACTTTGTGTACTAACTGTTGAACTTTGCAGAAGCCGTACATTTCTGTCCTCCCAAATGCCCAAAGTTAGCGATCGTACAACGATCACACGACCTATGTGACCTTGCCCTTAGTCGACAACCCAAACCACAAGACCAACTTACCACCATCATTTGCAATCAACGGCATATTGAAGGTTTCCTGGAAGGTACACTATGGAAATAATCAGAACCTTCCTGGAAGCTATTTCACATCGACTTGTATCGTGGGTGGAGTAGGGGAAGGGTCGCAGTGGGAGTCATCGCTGTACTTACGTAATGCCACTTTCACACTTAACCTTCGATAATTCGTCCCTGACATTCTTGTAGCCTGACTACGGCTGCACCGGGAAATATCCAACACCGTCTGGCCCAACAAGATTGCAAATGAAGAACTTCATACTACAACTGGGTGTAGAAGTCGATCTACAGTTTGTACGAGAATCACAAACAGAAGGCCGAGATATGACAAAAAAGCAGTTACTCAAGCAACTGGATATGATTTTGGAAACGGTCAGACGTTTCAAACAACATTTGTTGTTTTTGGTCGTGACAGTGACAAAGAAGGCTGAAATGACAGGGCAATGTACTGAGAATGGTAGACAACAGAATTCCCAAAGTCGCCCTAGTCTGAGACCTGATGTTTTGTGAAAGAACAAGAGGTAGACCCCAAAACCACGTGGAGGAGTGTCCGCCATCAGACTGTGGTGCAGGACAGACCAAAATGGAAGTAAAAGATGTCATGGCCTTATGTCTCCAGGGACGAAGGGGGTAAGTAAGTAAATACAGAGGAACCAACCTTTGTAGGTATGAGCAAAGTGAATATGATCGCTTCCTATTGGACATCTAAAATTGTCTTCATTCATAGATAGGGTATAAAAGACCTGTTTCTTCCAGATCACTTCAGTGTCACTGACGAAAACTGGTGGATACCAGTTGAAACGTCTGACCGTTTCCAAAACCATATCCAGTTGCTTGAGTAACTACTTTTTGGCGCATTTGGTCAATCTACTAAAAAAATTTTAAAAGCTTTACGGATTTGGACTGTCATTCTGAATTCATAGTGTGGCCTGTTTATATAACTCTTATTTAAAACTAAGCTTAAGGCAAGGCTGCACAATTGTCCTCATAGATAACGCTTATATAAAACTAATGATCTTAGCATGCACCTTGTTGACGGATGACAGATTGAGCACATTTCTTCCAGACTGACAACAACGAACACAAAACGTAGAACTGTCCGTCCGCCAATCTCATTTTCCGATGTCTTTGATATAGAAACAGAAGTTCCTTTCATAATAGAAAGGGGCAATTACGGGAAAAAATTAACCCATTTGAGAGCGTCGCTTTCTTGATGATGAACACAGTGGGAATTCGATGTATAGTTTCTCATATAAAAACGTGTATCTATAACAATAGAGCTATCCTCGCTCATACCCTTTTGTATCTTAAGTTCACGGTGGTCAAATACGGGCTCAAAATCTCCCATGTCTAGCCGAATTCGAACCCTCTTCTACGAGGTTCCATCTGACGTAATTCGAACCGAACCCGTGTTCTATTTAGGTCATCTGCGGTCATTGCAGGTAAAACCGTGCATTCTGGCATTTTCCCCCCAACTAACTTGAATCAGGCGAAAAATATACTTTTTAACCAATATAAACAATTTTCTGGATAGTACACCTATGCTTTCACTTTGTTTGGGACCTGTAATATGTAACGAAGCTACTGGCGTTTTTGTTGGTGACCTTGAATATCATAAGTGTTGTTTACGCCGGTATCAACTACACCCTCCCGCTCTCCGTGCGGTATGACATGCGTGTAAACATCGTTTAAGATCTCCACCAAGAAGAGTCCAACATAACTCATTGACGGCTCAAAATGACCGCAACGGTTTTCCCGAGATTTCTGTTTTTGGGATTTTTAAAAAATGCCTTAGATTTTGAATTATTGGTAATTAAGTGCGAAAAATGGCATTTTTACGCATATTTTTTACTGTAACTTTGCTTAAAATTAGAAATTAAAAAATCCCAAAAACAGAAAGTTTTATTTGCCTCTCAGATGACGAAAAATATAAAAATCGAGAATTTGCCATGGCACTTGCGGCCCATCTTATCAAGAGTATGGTCAAATTGAAGGCCTTCCTTGAAACAGAAAATAACCGTCTTTGGTAGCAAAATCGAAACAAAACAAATATCTCAATTCAAACAGGAAGATTCAAACTATCTAATATTGCGAATTTAATCTTATTTTGAAAACATTTTCCTTGTCATAACATCTTGTTTATTTTGAAATATTTTACGGTTAGCAAATAGTAGGCCTCTTGTAACCCGATACTCTGTCGAACTCGCATAGCAACGGGAAAGAATACCCTAGCAACCGACCGCCGTGGTTACCCGCTGGTTATCGTATGTAGGCCAATTTCTACTCGAACAGGGGGTCCATATCATTGAAAAGAAAGGCCAGTCACCCATGTGCTTGATAGGTCACTGAACCCACTGTATGAAGTAAATATAGTAAGCAGACCACTTTTCATTGAGATCAAGTGGGAAGTGGTAAGGGTAAGACAAAATTTTCGTCGTCAGCACCTCTAAACAGAAATAATCCTGTAAGCAAATATACAACTCGTCGATACACCTTTCCTCGTCGCGTACTACAATCCGTAGGACCAAGTTTCATACTCTAAAATGAAGATGTACTACTAAGCTCTTGTGTACTTAACGTGTGGGCAAATTGGGTATATTGAGATCCTGAGACCAAGAAAGAAGACGTATACGATTGTGTGCACAAAAGTGGTTACTTCAAATATGCGACCCGTGATAATTTCAAATTTCTAAAAAAAACTAAAAGTATACTTTGGAATTTTCTGGAAACTGTAACCATCTTTCATCGCAACGTTAGTTTAATACCATGTGTGTAGGTCAGTTTGAGTCCAGTTTGGAAGACACCACGAATCATGGCGACTGATAATAACAGTTAATGTAAGTGATCGAAATCACCTATATGAAATGCAGAAATTTAGATCCTCAAGAGTATATTCATGAATATGATTCTATGGTCATGTCAGTTATGGAAATCAAAGGCATGTTAAATGGAACTTTCACCACGTATCAGTAAAACTTGCTGTCTTTTAACAATGTTTAAGGCTTTGGTATCAGACAAGCAAAACCAGCAAAACTGGTCGTTCTAAAATGTGCCTCTCGGCATCGACAGAAAAACAACCTGGAAGTAACTCTGCAATTATTGTCACTCTTTCCATACCTTGTTGACAGTTAGTAGGATTTCAGTCTGCTTCAAGTCAATAATTGGCCACTTGAAACATTGTAAGAACCTTCGCGTCTGCGCTTAACATGCACAAAACAACAGGAAATGGTGGAGTAACTCATGGCTACGTCCTTGGTGCTGAACATTTTATTGCTACAAAACAGGACGTAACCACTTTAAAAAGCTTCCTTTTTATTGAAATGGTACTCTAAACTACGAATTTTAGTTCTATTCATTCACTCATACTACTAGTATTGTTCATGTGATAATGAAGGCTGGTATGCAAATTAAACAGTATTTGAAGAAAAAAACGAACCCGCAATGCGAGGATGTGATTGGAGAGTAACACGCCGTGAAAACAAGTTCCATGTCCGAGGAAAAGCTACATCACA
The DNA here is from genome assembly GCF_000003815.2 of Branchiostoma floridae. Classification (NCBI taxonomy): domain Eukaryota; kingdom Metazoa; phylum Chordata; class Leptocardii; order Amphioxiformes; family Branchiostomatidae; genus Branchiostoma; species Branchiostoma floridae. Next base: position 16,701,038 of record NC_049992.1, on the reverse strand, counting down.
CTTCCGAGGAGAAAATTGGGATATTTTCAAGAAACTAGAACAAATCAACTATAGCATGCTAATTTTGGTCTTTGAGCTACGACTGATATGAAGTTGTATTCTAATAAACTGTCAGTATACAGACAACAATGGTGACAACTGGTCGGAACAAGTGGCAATTCTAACAAGAACAGCTACAAAATACAATTCAAGCTTCTTGGGCTTGAAATCTTCTTTTTTGCATTTTTCTTTTTTACGTATTCTTTATAAGAGTAAGAGTACATATCCCATTCCCAACAATAAGTGGGTTCGGGATTGTGATGAGATAAACAAAACACAAGGGTAGATGTACGATCTTGGAAAACTAAAGAAATAGCTGAGTTTAGTGGTGTAAAAGAAGGTACAAATAGTTTATAATGTCAGCACACGTGTTTTTTTACGAGAATTCTAAAAACGAAGGGTTGGTACTAGTACTAATAGAAGTTGTTTTTATGGGTGAACATCGTCCATTTGTTAACATGAAAGCCACATCACCTTTGTACATGACATTCGGTGATAGAATAAAAAGAAATGTTTTGTTCCTCTTTCTTTGCTAATGGCAGGATGTTCTTTCAATGGCAAATACACACAATGTAGCTGTGCAATTTCGACTCAAATGAAGTACTTAATTGCCTTGCGAAACCCACGTGTTGAACGGAAAAGCATGGAACAAAAACAGCCTTGTCTATGCCTTGTATTCAAAAAAAATTCTAATCATTTCATATGGCTTCATCCACGCCTCGCACATCTTTATGACAGTAATATTTCTTAACAACATGCTTAGTCCTAAGGGGTAAAGTTGGTAAAAAATGGATAGAAAGTGGGGAAATGGTCAAGTCTTAGAGTAACTTTTTAGAGACAAAACAAGCTTTCCTAACACGACAGCTGTTGTTCCACGTCACTATCGGTAAGTATCATATTTTGAAGCCATTGTACATGGCACGTTGAGTACATTCACTGACCACAGCAAATAAAACAATAGCTTTTACTAAAAGTGGCGGAAATCGGAGCACAATTTTGACGATGTCAGTTTCGATCAGACTTCGATTAAGCACCACACGACTTTGTACTTAATTGTCTTCAGGTAAGCCACTTGAACGGAAAAGTGGGCAATAACCAGTGTCATGTATCCTATACAAATTAGAATAATTCAATATGGCGTCCTTGGTGCGTCGTACGTCCTATAATGATTATAGTCCGTAACACATACTTGTGTCCATGGGCTAGGGGTAAAATATTTCTTTAACACTTGTTAGAAGGAAAGGAGGGAATTTAGGACTAAATTTAGGAAAGATGAAATACCATATCCCGAGTTGTCATCTTGTCCCCAGAAAGGACCCAAATCTGCTGTGTTCTCGTGAAGTACTTCTTGTAGAGATTTTGCAGTTTTAATTGCTAATTAAAATAAATTGGATACTGGACAATGAAACGAAACCAAACAGAGCAAAACAATCCGCTTACATTTTGTTCAGTTTAGAGAGACATAAAATTGTTGGATGTCCATCGCTCTGCGTGGATGATTTTAATCATGAAAGCATAGAATTACCAGAATTCTTTAAACGTGTAGCCTCTATGTATGAAAAACTATAACGTAGTACTACCCATTATCGTCTGATTCGTCCAGAACGCAATTATTTAACACTTTTTACACGTAATTTTAAATAACGCTCAAACAGAGACACATTTTTCACCTATATAAAGAACGATCAGCTCTTCCACAAAGAACAATACGCGGTCTGTAACTTGATATGCCTTCGCCTGTTTAACGCCGTTCGATCATGCGTTTAAATACTGAGCTGGGGTCTACGTTATAAACTGTACGTGCTATTGTAATTCATCTGAATCTTTCTCCTTCTAGTGAGCTCCAGGTCAAAGACTCGACCAACGTCCCCATAAGTGACGAAAGTAGTCTACAAATCGACCACCATAAAGACATATGTGAAAGATTTATAACCGTTAGTGTGATTTTTTAAAAAAAAATTGAAATACGCGCAGTCGAAATACGTTTATTACGCCACGCGTGATGTCCACAGGACATTTGCTGCTACTAAATTTAGTTTAAAGTATTTGTTATCTTTCAGTAGGGATCATACTTTTGTAAGGATCTAAGTCAATCTCTTTCTAATTCCACAGAATTTGCAAAAATCAAGGTTAGTTACGATACACTGATCTACCAAATACGCTGCACAGACAAATACATCCAGGCCGGTTGTGTGAATGGGATTTAGGGAGAGCAATTCTTACAAATGGAGTGCAATTATTTCATCTTAAAGCTTTAAAAAACAATTAAAACCTACATTGTAGAGTAATTTCGTGTCCTGTTGACTGTGGCCTATACCATATTCCTGTACTAATTCAAAGTAAATACGACTGATGCGAAGTAAACACTCCAGCGACTGTAAAGACGAAGCTTTTGTTAGGCTCCGTATCATGGCTGGAATAACGGCATACGACATGGCAGTATTGCCAGTTTCTTTGTACTACAGCATTATATAAAAATCACATGCAGCCTCTCAGACATTAATTTAGTGCATGAGTTTAATTGAAGATGTTGTTGAGGTTCATATCTTGTGCGGAGCTGACGCAAACGTGTGGGTTGTGAAGTGGCGGTCGGCGGCTAGCCCGCCCTGCCCACGCCAACCCTTCCACGGTGTACGCCTCCTAGAGATGGGGCACACGCCACCGACACATCCCGAAGACACGAAAACACTTCCAAATCAACCCACGAATTTTTACAGCGTTTTCAAACATGTGATTTACTCAACAACTTACAAAAATGTATCAAGTGTTATTCATTGTCAAACTTCAGAGCAATACATAGGATTCTAATGATACCGTACAGAAAGTACCTACCAGACTGGCATACGCGCAAACCTTGCAGATTGAACCCAAAATAAAGACAACACAAAGGAACATGCCGCCATGGCATTTTGGTTTTACAACATCATCATTAACTTTTACAGCCAACAGTTTGCTCAAGCCTTGAGGGACAAGCCTTGTAGGGTCAAGAATTGGGGGGTCACTCTTGCGTCATCACATCTAAAGGCACGTTTTACTACACACCCCACCCACCCAGTCTCACTTTGGAACGCCCAAACAAGTACTTCGTGCAAAATATAATCATGGCATCTTGAAATTATTTTACCTTTTTTTCTTCTGCCCATTTTGTCACATCCAGTTACACTTTTAAACTTCACATGACTGCCTACAACATAGTACATGCAAACTCTCGTAAATTCTAATAAAGCTTGCAACAGTTTGTAGAAATCTACTTTTGTGGATGGACTCAAATCATCATTATCTAAATTACCTGTCCACTGTTAGTAGATAAAACAGTCGACACGTTAACATGATCAACAATACCAATAACTGCTGTTGTCTTGTTAAGAAACATTCTTAGAAAATGACATGTTGCTCTCGGTGTTTACCTTGTAAAACCCAGTGGCACATATATCAGCGGAAGTTTCCTTGTTGTTTTTAGGTATTGGGTATATTTTTTACAGGGAGGGGTTGCTAGCAGTTCCCGTTTATAATTAAGGTGCTGAAGGCACCTCCTTAAACACATGATCCCAATTTTAGCCCCATTTCGAAAGACAGGTGCAGCAAGAACTAAGATGCCCTTGACAGGATTTGAACCAGCGTCTTCCAGTTACCAACTGACTGGAACCAGCTCAACTGTGAGGCTGCTACCAGTTTAGCGAGACACTTTGTTTTTTTGTGTGTTTATGGTTGGAGTTCCTATTCCCTCGGGGTGTCAACTTAGAGAGAAATGTTAAAGGCAGTTATTGGAAGAACCTTTATTTCAACGTATTCATTAAGGAGTGTAAAACTCTGTGCTGTCTGGGACCAGAAATTCCACATGAGAACCACAGCGGTGTCCTTATGTGACGGCAAAAATATAGCGTCTGTATGACGAGTGGTAGATAGATTTGAAATATGAAAAATGATTCTCAAAAAGAATTCCATCAAACCCACAAGATCCACAAAGCAGATAGGCAACACTTGACGCAAGATGCGTTGGAGGCAGCAAACAGAGAAAAGCTAGTAGATCAGATAATGAAACCAATAACTCCAGCCTACGACTCTCATAAGTAGTTCGTACTATTCCAAACATTGCTGGTATCTTTGTGGTCTATTGTCGCTAACTTTAGACCACTTGCGTAATGTAGTAATTTGCCTCCCACACTTGGGTGAATTGTTACCATGGCATAGATAGATAGAACAAAACGTTGCTCTAACTACAGTGTGTTCTGAAAAACGTAGTCTGCGTCTTTTTCATTTACTTCATTTCACAAAAACACAAGGCTCATTGAGATCAACTCCAATGTTTTGGGTTAAATTTAACGTCAGTCTACCTCTGACCTGATAAACTTTAGGTTATACGCATCAGGAGAAGCATTCACGAGAAAACTTGTTCCATAGAGGTTAAGGTCTAAGAAAGAGGTTCCCAGCGCGGACCTCTACAGTGTCTGAAAGGCGGTGCGGACCTCCTGAGATGCGGAATGGACCTACAGCCGATACTTTGTGAACTTCGGGAAGGTCGTCAAGGATGTTTTAAGTGTCAAGGCCTAAGGATGAAGGTGTTCATAAAGGAACAACATGCATGGATTCTTACATTGGCAATCTGACAGATCTACCTTATGAACAACTCAGAACAAAAGTGTTAAGGTAAAGGTATAATGTGGTTGTTGCTGTTCACGTTGTAGTGCCTAGTGGCACGTAGGTCAGTAAGTTTCCTTACTGTTTCTGTAGCAGGGCATATTTTTACCGGAAGGGGTTGCGAGCCATTTTCCTTTAAAGTGCTCGAGGTACCTCCTTAAACCCCCATTTTACTTCCCTTCCGAAGGGACGAGTGTTTATACAACCAATATGCCCTTCCAAGGATTTGAACCGGGGGCTCCCAGTTACCAACTGATTGGGGCTTCTACCAGTTGAGCTACACTTCTACCAGTTGAGCTACACTACACTTCTACCAGTTGAGCTACACTACACTTCTACCAGTTGAGCTACACTACACTACGCTACAGGGACATCACAAAAAGTGGGCAGGAAAATATAAGAGAAGACTAGAGTGTTTTGGATGTTTCAGTCTGTACACAAGGTTTGTGGTGTAGTCTAGAAGTAATCAATTCCGCTCCTGGCCGAAGCGGTCGGAGTTTTGAAGATCGACATACTGACCAATGGTAAGTCTCTCGGACGTAGATGTGGTGTTATGATAAGTTAAATGAAATGCACACTTTATAAGTACGACAAATAACATAACACACTTCTCGAAGATGGTAGAACTACGTCTTGGTGTGTAGTGGGTCTTAAAGTCGTCGACGGGTTTGCACGTAAACTGGTAAGAGGTGTGTTACTTCATCTAATGATCTATGTAAGGAAATCCATTTCAATGCTAATATTTCGTATGAAATACATACAACACTGGTACGACGATCTTACAGTCAACTTTGACGATGCCTTCTCGCGTGTAACGTTACATTTAAAGAGATGTGAAGGTCAAAGCTTTGTTTTATTGTACAGAAAGGTTTTGTATATGCGTTGATTTTATACGCGATGGACTTAAACAATCTTTTGAAATTGCAAACGGGAGTAGATGAAACTTCGAGGACGGACAAAGCAAGGTGAGACGTTGGCAGATAAAAAGGCCACTATCTAGCAAATAAATTGTACATCAGATCAATTTACCATGATGTGGGTGGCTTAACTGTGAGGTAATTAAGCCTGATCTCAGTCAGCCTGACTCAACAGTAGGACCATATACCAGCACGGGGGCGAGCTCAGTATGACTCCCAATCTACCCACGTTCGACTCCAACTATTTTGATTAGAAAACCAAGGGAAAAAGCGGTTCCAAAAAGGCTCCAATGGTCCTCAAGATGGTTAATTTTGCAGTTTTACTTCAAGAGATGCTGACTAGAGTGAAGAATACAGGTAGGATGTTCAGAAAAGCGCCGGAATCCAAGTGTCCTTGTGTGGTCTCCCCTCCCCGCCCACGGCGCGCCTGCGGTACACACCCCCGCTGACGGCCCGAGCGTTGTCGTGGACGAGGAATTTTCCCATTTGTAATATCTCATTTTTTATCAGTCCTTCCCATTTTAGTTTTTTATTGTCAATTGTGCACCCACTCTTATTGAAAATAGCCTCCCTAGCGCCGGCATACTACAGTCCACAGCTATAGGTTTACCTCCCGTGCGTGGTCGATGCGTCGGCAAGAAATTATGGCGTCAACTACCACCGGCACCAAATCTCATTCACCTTGTCCTGACATCTGGTCAAACCCATCTTACACCCACCAAGTCGTATTAAAACCATTTTACTTCACCGTAAAACGGCTTTTCAGTAGCGTTTCTTCAATAAGTGAGCGAAGGAAAGCTGGTAGTTTTTCAACTGGTCTGACATTCGAGCGATGCTCGGGGGTGAATTCATTCTGACCCTTGGCAAAAGATCTCAACCTCCGGAAACCTTAAATTCGTATAGTCTGTAACCACAAACTTAAAAACATCGAAAGGATCACGTATCATTGGAAGTTGAAGTTGGTAGATTTCGTCTGATTTTTTTTCCTGTACCTTGCCAAAAGGGATTGGAGATAAGGCGATGTACTCCATATTTAGTCTAACTGCGTGCTAGACACAAATATCACAAAGTACCGACATTTTACAGTCATAATCAGCATAACCGCCAGCATTGGGTTCGCATATGATTTACAAGACAAGCACTGGTGAGTAGTGAGAGGAGGTACTAGTAGTATCTCACTTTCCAAAAACTACCCATGCAGGCGAGCTATCATTGCACATCTAACACGATGGAGCCAAAGTATGTCCGAGGGGTGACCTTATGACCTCGATTAATCGTGGCTACCAGCTCGGTTTAGCTTTGTACTTGATCATTATGGTCACGCAGACATGGCGGCAGTACATCGTATATATAGCAATGTTACATGGAATGTGATTTACGGAGAGAGAGAGAGAAAAAAGTCCAAACTTACCTGACAAGAGAAGCGGACCTTGGCGGAGTCCCTGAAACGGTACCAGCGGGGGCTAGGTGCAGCTGGGCTCGGGATGAGGTACCACAAGTGCGGGTAGAACTGCGAGAAGAGCTTGGAGAACTCGCCGTGCCACACGGCCTCCATACTCCTAGACGTAGCCGGCCACGCACAGACGAGCCATCCGGGGAGGGAGGGCAGAAGATAGAATGGAGCGTCAACATACAAGTGCCTCATCTTCATAAAATCGGCGCGCTGTTGTACACATCGAGTGCACGTGTCTCACAATACTCGGGCGTAATTACAACAAAACGTGAATTGCCTTACATGCCACACACACACATACACGCAGTCATGGCACAGCCATCCTTCCCGCCGCTAGTGGGGACGTGCCCTCTCTACTGTAAAGAGATTGACTTCTTTAGCATCCATCAAATTTTACACCTCCGTATGTGCAATAGACTGTGATTCGCTGAAAGTCCAGCCGACTCGCGTGACTTGGGAAAATATTCCTGCGCACAGAAAGGGCTGATTCTTGGAAGGAAGACACACAACATAGGTGTGATTTTTGTAATGGCTACGATTTCTTTGGGTGGGCGAAGGGTTTTCTGAGAAAGTAGCAGATTAAGAACATAACGGAGGAAACGTGCACGTATAGTGTTGTAAAACAGATTTCCGCCTTAACGTGGACTAAATGCTAATTACACATACCAGAAAACTACCTGTCGTGGGGGAATTTTAGGGGAAGTCCTTAAGAATTACTACACTACTAAGAATACTGCGCTCAAGGAAAAAGAGAAGGAAAAATAAAATATTGGATAATGTTAGTAACATCTAGAGAGAGAGAGAGAAGGGGGAATGAGAGAGAGATGTGGTGAAGTGTCACGTGACCGTCACCGTACGGTACTGTACCTAACGTGTTCCTCGTGGATGCAGCGGCCTGAGGCCTGCATGGCCTCGTTCGTGTCCTCGGTGGTAGGAGGGATAGGAACGGTGGCGACCGGAGTGTGCACCATGGCTAACGATTCCAGGGTTTTAACTGAAGGGAGCTTGCCCACACACACTAGTGTGTTGTTCGGGTTTCTATAGAGATGTAGTAGGCCAGGTTTGTGGGAGGAGGGAACGTGGTGCACTTGCATGCAAGGTACGAGCACGAGAGGTACGGCCGCACCGACTGCCGAGGTATAAATGCGGTTGGGAGTCCAGGTGCCGCGCTTTTAGACTACAAGATGAGGTCATGAGGGGCCCCGCTGGCGTGAAAAAGCCGTCCCATCACAAGAGTTGCGCAGGCAACGTCATAGGTAGGTCTAACAATGCAAACGCTGATAAACGACTTCCTTGTCAGTCGGCGCACGTTGTCACGAGCTCGCTTTACGTAAGGCTTTCATTTACGACGCGTCTACCTTGTGCCCCATCGACGTAATACGGGGCTGCTGGCGTAAAACATCTGATTTGTGAATCAATGGACGCGAGAAACGTCCCGAAATGGGCAACCGCCGCCGTGATGACGTCAATAAGCAAAGTGCCTTGCCATATTAGGAAGAACGCGGAGAACGGAAATGACCAAATAAGGAAGAAGTCGGCATCACAGAGATCAACGTTGACGTCATGTAGAAAAACGAGTCGAAGCGAACTGTTTACCATAATTTAATAATGCTTGCGGTGATGCATTTAGTATGCAACTCTCAATGTGCTAGACCTGACGGACGGCTATGGAATAATACACAGTAACCCTTAGTATCATCTGCAAAACGCTTCTTTCCGGGCTACAGAACTGTGCTTGGAAAGCGTTTGGTTGCTACAGTGGACGTGAGCGAGACGCACTGTTGGTGATGACGCTATGTACACAGGGTAAGCGTTTTTCCGGCAGCGGCAAAGCGTCCGCCATGTTGTTTATCCATTCCAGGCGCTTGATCCGAGCAAGCCCTGCCGGGCGTGATTCGTTACCTAGGTGGAAATTGGACGTCAACGTCACACTTAAGTCGGCTTCAACAAAATTCCGGCCGGATTTGACGTCAGTACGTCTCGAAGCCCGCCCCTGTTAGGATCCGGTTGTTGGGTGTGGTGTAGAGAGCGGCGTTAATTTACCAGGTAAGGATGCTCGTGCGTCACCGCCGTGTGTTTGGCAAAATTTGAACAATTGCGACGGGCAAATGTGGTGGATGTGCGATGACGTTTACGTTACATAAAGGATTTCTCCTTCATTCGCCGCCTTATACGTCTACAGTCTTCCAGCCCTGGTAACGATGTTGTTGAGATTTCGTGTGTAATAAACAAAATCATAAAAATCTGCGTGTTTTGGTTATCATTATTGATAACTGTACACAGAATAGAATCCATATCTTACGTAAGAGAGAGTGTGTTATATATGAGATGTGAACAAGCTACCAAGAGTGTACGTAAAATCCACTACCCAAATAACGAGCGAGAAACAGGCTCCATATGTTACTCTCTCCTTAGTGCTGAAATTAATGTTATTGCTCATTCTAAAATATTTTCCAATTGCATGTAGAAAATAACATTTAAAATTAGAAATGGATTAGAATGGTTGTCATTTCAATTTCTAATAATTCATTTATATATTTCACGTTCCTTTTCTGTTGTTGTACAAACGCTGTATACCACAGTTTTGTTTGTTCGCGAATAGCCAACGGGTATGGTTTTGCAATAAATTTATCATTGTTGATAATGACAAAATTTCACTGTTAGGTAAGATAGATTCAAAACAAGGTGTATCTGTGAACGTTGGTAGTTTTAGTAAGAGAAGATGTGTTTACTAGCAAAAGGAGACTGGGTCCGATTAGTCCGATTGAGTATGATATGTATGAAACCGTACACTACTTACACTTCTCACAAGCATCAACAAACACTTGAACGCTCAAGGGCAAAAAAAAGCGAAAATGAGTTTCAAAATAGCTTAGTTTCTCCGCGTGTATTGCCTTGTTATAACCGTTGTTAAAATTTATAGCCCTACATCTTTACTTTGTTGTTTTCATCTGCATCTGTTAAACAATTACAAGCTGTTTATGCTGACTGACATTTTCGAAATTTTACTCGTCAAAATCTTCGACAGGATCGTGCTTAACACAATTACAAGCTGCAATAGCTCAAACTAATCATGTGTACTTATGTTAATCATTGAAAATATGCGTGGCGTCCCTTAGGCAATATTAACAATGGTAAGAATCCTGATTTTTGAACATGATATTAATAACAACACTTACATATAAATGACAACACTTTAAGATACCATCAAAATCTCTCCCATTTCAACAGTTCTTGAGAAATTATGAATTTGTGGCTCATCATGGTTTATTTATTTATGTCATCATAGTTCATTTAATTATGTTTAAATCTTGTCTATATCATAGCGTTTTGCATCTGTAATTCTATTGTCAATCTCATTCCAAGTAGTTGGCTTACAATTTAAGAAAAAACTCTGTGTATTATCAATTAAGGTTAACCCGTAACTATAACACTTGTATCCAGAAAGGAGTGTGCTAGCTGAATTACAATAGATAGGTTTTTGGATGCGCACTCCGCGTTTGGCTGAGTCATTCCGCATTGGAATTCATAGCACGAAGAGCCCGCGAGTTAAAACGCCGCCACGTAAATGAAAAACGACCTTCCTGCGAGCCCAAATCTCACCTGGTGAGGTCAAGGATGGTTGATTTGGAGCAAGATGGCGGATCACGGTACGTTACAGACCTACCGGGGATGACGCGTGAAGACAGAAGGAAAATGTCCAGACTTTGCATGATGTACAAAATGACCTAGTATCTAATACCAGCTCAAAAAAGAACGAGGAATAGTCGTGCCTTCGAGTACCAGAGTTACCAAGCCAGGATTAATGTGTTCAAAAATTCGTATTTTCGCAGAATTATCGTAGGGTGGAATTTGTTATCACCAAGTACAGTAGAGGCATCTTCTCTGGATAGTTTTAAAGATCATTTGCAGATAGATGTGCAAAAGCTAGACATGTGACAGATCGTTCAGTGTAATATACCCAGCTGCTGCCTCGCTGCGTGCCTGCGAAGCCGGTGTGCTTCGCCGAAGGGCGATTATACCGGCCATTTAGATACAGTTACAGGTACAGATGCATGTTGGACCATAGAGGTTTCGACGTTGTTTTCATACAAGTAGATGATACCTGTGCATGTTTAAACCCATGTGTGTAGGAAACATTATGCATACATGCGAGATTTCACGTTCAAATAATACGCCTACAAAGTACTATTTTGCTGCACTAGCCCTATGCCATGTACCTGTGCCCACGTTTACAACATATCAGTAACCTAAAACAACTGCCAACGCGCTGTCATGCGAGGCGGATAACATTTGTTTCTTCCATATCGACCACACACCGCACACCTACGGCCATTAACGTAAGGTACACATCAGGGAAATTTGCCTATTTGTCGCATGTAAGAGCTACACCTTTGGTTTCTAGAGCACTTTTCATCAGTGACAAAATCAGGACAAACTGATGTCTTTTTGAAGGGCAGTGGGTTGTTATCCACTGTGTCAAGGACACTGTATTGGAAGGCGGAGTTCACCCTTTTACTCCCACTGTCTTTACCACCCCAACCAAAGCCAGGTACCCATCTTGACACCTGGCCGAGGTGGAAAAAAGTCCTGTACAGTGCCTTTCCCAATAACACAACATCTAGCCATGCACGCCAGGAACCAAAGCCATGACGTGTACGGTTTTGTAGATCTTGCATCCACTAGCCTAGTCAAATGGTCGAGTATTCGACGCAACGAGAAGGGGAAAAAGAATGAGAGGGAGAAGAAATAAAGAGATAGAGGAAAGAACGAGAAAGAACAAAGAAAGAATGAAATGTCCCCAGACGACACCACCACACATACCTTTAAGATCTTCTTTTCTGTAGACGTTAGTTTGGATTTAATAACGTTGAAAAAGAGAAAAAGAAATGGTAGAATGCTCGGCACGACTTCATATAAAACTACCAAAGTACCCTATCTTATACACATATGCGTCATCTAAGTACCGTCAAATTGCCTTGTAAAGGGCTAGTAATGAGGAGGTGTGCTCTGGCCAATTGGATTGAATATTTCGTTTCTTGTGATACAGTGAAAAATAAAACAAGTTACATAAAACATTTCTTAAAACCTGTAGGCGAGACTAACAGCAATTGAAAGTTGTCATCAATGTCTCTTCTTCCCATAAATTCCCTTGCTGTCAACGGAGAATAAAAAGGAGGGAAAACATTGGGACTCGGAAAATATTCGAAAGCCAAGAGGCAGGTAGAGAGAGAGAGAGAGAGAGAGAGAGAGAGAGAGAGAGAGAGAGAGAGAGAGAGAGAGAGAGAGAGACAGACAGACAGACAGACAGACAGACAGACAGAGAGAGACAGAGAGAGAGACAGACAGAGACAGACAGAGACAGAGAGACAGACAGAGACAGAGAGAGACAGAGAGACAGAGGGAGACAGAGGGAGACAGAGAGACAGAGAGAGAGACAGAGAGACAGAGATAGAGAGAGAATGAGAGACAGAGAGACTAACAGAGACAGAGGGAGAGAGAGAGAGAGGAAGAGAGAGAGAGAGGAGAGAGAGATAAAAAGATAGATAGAAAGATAGAGATATTTCTCGATTCTAGAAGGGATGTCCCAGTAGCTCAACTGGTAGCAGCCTCACAGTCGCATTCCTGGCTCCAATCAGTCGGTAACTGGGAGACCCTGGTTCAAAGCAGGGTCAGAACATCTCGGTTTGGGCTGCATTCGTCTTTCGGAAGGGACGTAAAATGGGAGCCCGTGTTCGAGAAATTGCCTTAAGCGTGTTAAACATTGAGGAGGCAGGCTGGCACCCCTCTCCGTAAAATGTACCCTGCTATTGAAACAGCATGGAAACTGCCTATCCTAGGGCTGAACGATAGACCTCTCGATCACTGTCCCCCATGATACGCTATCGATATTCCACGTCTTACACGTGCACATCAGAGCAATAATACCCCGTATCATTCTCATTCTCAGGACAAGCTACGAACCTATCAAGGAAGGAACTTTAGATTGCAGAGCTACAGTGTGTGGTACGAAGCGGTAGGCGTTTGTTTTACCACTTGTTGCTGCACAAAAGAGCGCCTTCCCACGCCGATATCATTAGTTCCTTTCCTAAGAGGAACATGGCTAGGAGACATCAGATCCAACCCACGAGGCACAGACGGAGAATTTTCTCAGGGAAAAACGAACTATGGTGATCATCAGTAACCCACGTTGCGGATGTGCAAATAAACATTGGAATGATACAGTAAATTGTAAACCTTTCGTTTGCAACGTGTTACTACTGCACTATAGAATATTTCAGCTGCGAATTTAAAACATTGCCCGTGAAAATGTCATTTTCCGCTCACGCCGCAAAGTAATTGAATTTACAGTATTCAGTGTCTTAAAGTCTAGTCATTAAGTTCTATGTTTATTGTCTCATATTGTACTATTTTGAGATTTCAAAGAAAATCAATTAGTTTTACACAGCTAGAGTCAATAAACATACAAAGTCAAGGTAGAGTCAGTCACACGTGACAAAACGTGAAAAAAGAAAACATTTCTTAGTTTCGTCCAAATCATTATCAGATATCAGAGAAACTGTTGGCCGATCGCAAGCGAATGTAATGACCAGTAGCCATAGAAGCCAGGGTCAGTGATTACTAGTATACATCTGTTATAAACAAGCGATATATAGTCTCAATATTTAGGCGGTCATGCTAGTCTCAATGCTCTTTCCATCTGCATTTCCAGGTCGGTGTCACAGCGATTTCACCAACACTACTGTGATTTCCCCTGGGACAAAATTAAGGGGGAGGGGGAATCGCTGTTGCCCTGGACTGTACATTTTTGGAACAATTTCCCAAGGATGGTATTTGACACTACGTGCTACAAGCCACGCACGGGAAATGCTTTAAGTAGCCTAATGAACCACTCACTGTGTGGGCATGAATGTCACCGAGTAAATCTCTTTCATCAAAATCATTTTCAGATGTAGATGGCTTTAGACAGCTTAAATGTGTCCATCCACACAGCGCACGTAGAACAAGAACTTTTCGTGTAATCAACATTGTATGATTTGGTTACTACTGGGTAAAAAGTTGTCTGTGAAATGGCTGTGAAAGTTAGTAATTGAGTGTTTAATTGAGTGATTGAGTGAGTGAGTGATTGAGTGATTGAGTGAGTGGGTTAGTGAGTGAGTGAGTGAGTGAGTGAGAGGGTGAGTGAGTGAGAGGGTGAGAGGGTGAGTGAGTGAGTGAGTGGGTGGGTGATTGAGTGAGTGAGTGAGTGAGTAGGTTAGTGAGTGAGTGAGTGAGTGAGTGAGTGAGTGAATGAGTGAATGAGTGAGTGAGCGAGCGAGCGAGCGTGTGAGTGAGTGAGTGAGTGAGTGAGTGAGAGTAAATGCGTGAATGAGCGCGAGTGAGTCAATGAACGAATGAATGAGTGAGTGAACGAATGACAGTATGGACGAACAAATTGACGGATCTAACACGTGGAAGAAAAAAAAAAACTCAACAACTACCAGGATGGCCAGGTGGCTAAACTGTCTGATTAAGGTCTGATTAACGTTATGACTTCATGGGCCCGAACCCCACTCCTGGTAGACACACAACAGTGTTTAGTACTTTTTGACGTCAGCAGCATAGCGGTTAAACTGACGGACACTGGATCGAGAGGATACGGGTTAGATTCCCGCATAGACGTTGTGTAATTCTGAAATGCACTGAACTCTAATCTCCAAGCAGATCCTACGGTAGCATAAGATGGTATCAAAAGCTGCCAGAGGAGTGAAGACTACATAGGAGTGTGTTTGGCTACCGGAGTGGCTGATGACTCCCTTTGGCCAGCTGTACTCCTTAGCCAGCTTTGATACAACCTTATGCCACTGCCTGGAGATTACTAAACAACTTTCTTTACTCCCCCAGGGTAAAAAGTTTCCACGTGGTGGATGGAGAGAGATGGGCTCCGCCTTCCAATACCGTGCCCCAGGCACAACGGTAATGGCACAACACATTACCCTCGGATAGGACGTTAAATGGAGGTCCCGTGTCTGTGGAGAGCCATACCCCGGGCACGTTAAAGAACCCGCCACATGTGCGATGGTGCGGTGTGAGCGGTTCAAAACCTACAGTACCTTGGCCGCACCTGGGGCAATTACTGTCGTATTGAGGTCACCTGAGTGGCGCTGAATGGCAGCTCGCTCCAGACACTTGCGACAGTCGTATTGAGGTCACCTGAGTGGCGCCGAATGACACTTGCGATTTAGCCCCGCCTATTGTAAGCTCCTCGCAATTCAGCCCCTGGCTGCAAAGAGTGAGTAGTCGGCCCACCCAATAACCTACGGCCTCGTAAAGGATGTCGGACATTTGTTAGCATTTGTCTTACCAATGATAAGTTCACAATTAATGATTCGTTCGTCCTTTTCACTTTTCACAATGCCTGTCTGTAATAATTAATGAGTCGCTTATGATTGAAGGTAAAATATAAGTAAGATGCTATATAAACGCTATCTACACATCTCTGTACCTAACGGAGTGGGAGAAAGGCAAAGCCTAGTCTTTTAAAATCATCCCCACGTGAAGACAATTACAGCAAAGATCCAATGGTTTACATTTGAGAAATGAACAATAAAAATGACGTAAAATGGAGGTCCTTTGTTTGGGGAGACCCACACCCCACGCACGTTAAAGAGCCCACCACACCTTTCGAAAAAGAAAGGTGTGGTGTGCCCTGATGTGCGATGGTACACATCCTTTCGTCTGGAGGTGGTGATTCACTACAATCACCCGGATGGAGGCCTGGCGAACCTCCGTCTCGTATCAGCCATACGGTGATTACATCAATCATCCGGACCCATCAAGGATAGTGACGTATCTATCGCTAGTGGAGATCCGAATTTAACCAAACCAAACCAAACATCCATCAACACACAGTGACTTCCTTGTTAACCTGCTTTCTGGTTTCAACCAGACTTTAAAGACGTCTTCTTAGAAGTCCTTGATGTAACATTTGGCACCGAAAATAGTCTCCAGAACAAAACCTTAATTTGATTGACATGTACATGTATACAACACCTTGTTAGCATATTTGCATTACTGTTTCGTATTTTTGGTGTTTTTGAACTGTGAAAATATCGTCTGTTAAGTTTCTGAACCAATCTCAAACTAGACCCTACTAAAACCAACATAACAACGTACTGTGCACTGATTTGAAAGGCCACAACACGTTTGTATGGTACAATGATGTTGTAACCTCCCTCCTTAAATATTGGTATGCAATTCTATAGTGTTGATCACACTTAGAAGGTAGAATTATAGGACAATCTACTTTCTATATTGTCCTTATGTTACATACTAGACCTTTAACAACGACATCCGTTCGTGAGAGCTAGTGAGGCCTTTACACGATTGACCCAATTGTTACAATAACAGAAAACCTCAGAGCATTTTCTGTTTTTGTGATGGTAGTCCTATATTCCATTTTCAAGTCTATGGCAATAAAGAAGAACACAAACATTTCGTGGTTACGATGAATTAGGCACAACTGTTTGTAACGAAAGGAACGCCACCGACTTTCCGACTCTTTTTTTAAGCATCCATCCAATAGCCGGTCGCAATTGTTAATCGTCAGATGGTCGCTACACTTAAAACTCGCCATATCTTTTATACCTAAAAATCCATCCAATCACATTGGACCGTACCCGGGCATTGGCCAATCTATTGCACGATGAACGAGAGAACACCGAGCGTGTTGCTGCCGAAAATGTCATCTAGAGCTCGCTTACCCATCGGTTGGTCAATCAGGGTCTGGGTTAAAGTTACCCGTGTATATGAAACAGATGCTTAGGGGTGGCGCCCATCTCCTTTCTGTAGCCCTTGGGCCACACATTTGCGCAAGCAAGCCACTACAGCCTGGGGCTAGTCCGCTGGTAGTGATGTGTGTTTAACTCCCATACTCTTCCTCATTTAGTGCTGAGTGCTAAGCAGAGAAAGCAGCACGTACCCTTTTTTTTATAAACGGTGCTTTGAAAAGTATTTGGTATGACTGGGCCGGCATCCAACTCACGACCTGCCGAATACAAGGCGAACACTCTATTCACGCGGCCATTGTACCCGCTAAGTCTGGGAAGTGACCTTAAAAGCGGCAAGGACTTTGAAAACGCCACACCGTTCAACCAGTGTAAGGGCTTCGGGAAGTCGACGACGCCTGTGGACGAGGTAAGAACGTGGCCACGTCCATCGTACGATGTCCAGAAACAGAGGTCATTCTTTGGATAGTCGTGGATGTGTTAAAAATATTCATCAGTCTTTTCATCAACGAGACGGTCTTAGATTCTTGTAAGCAGTTGGTTCTATCACAGCGTACCTGAAAATCCTATGGCGCCCATTCCTACCATGAAAGACCCATCAGTAAAAGTGGGTGAGAGGTAAACGAAACCAAGTACCACGGGGCCAAGGGAAAGGAGATGCTTAACTGTGGCGGTTGAGTCAGAGACGACGGAGGAGGAAGAATGTATAAACAGATAAAGGGCTCCCCACCAAACTCCTTGCGATGACAGGCATTCACAGGACGCCCACATGATTTCATTACATATCATTCCCACAGACACAGGTTTCCATTGCTGCCGTCAGCCATGGCAAACACCATGTACATTTTTTTTTCAAACATGAGAGTGTCAAGAAGAACCCTCGAAGTGTCGCGCCAGTAATTCAGGTGGACGCGGTTGCGATCCTACACCGCTACCCCCATGTAAGACTCGCCAGCTAAACTTTCATAAAAACATATCAATCTTAGATTTCTCAATTACTGGCGGCAAAAACTGGAGGTTTTTAACATGAGAATGTCAAGAAGAACCCTCGAAGTGTCGCGCCAGCAATTCAAGGGGACGCGGTTGCAACCTACACACCTACCCCCATGTAAGACTCGTCAGCTAAACTTTCATGCAAACATATCAATCTTTCGAGCGACTAATAGCATGAAACGTGCAGGTTTGCGTAATGCAAATGCTAAATCCACCCTCTCACTAGCTAGTCCTTAGCTGAACAGCATTTCATCACTCACCTTTCCATCCTGAAGGAGTCCGCCCTGACGTTTCAGAGAAGCGACGGAAAAGAGAGAGAGACAAGAGTTCTGATGTGTAGGAAGAGGAGGAAGAGTGTACACGTGATGCGACAACACCCACAAAGATGTGCGGTCAGAACTAGTCTTCCGTGCAGGCCCTGGTAGGGAAGCTGCTCGCAACCAGCACGAGGTGGTCGTGAGCACAAGGAGCTCGCGTGCCCACGGAGTGTCTTTACCTAAGTACAGTACAGCCAACGCCGACTGATTACTGACTAAACATTGTTCATCTCCTTGATAAGCGAGCCTACCAAGAAACCACGCTACACCTACTACCGCAGGGGAGATGCTGTGTCTTAAACGTTCCCCTATCTGTAAATCTGGAACAATCAGTGCTTCAGTATTAGTCCAGGCGATTGGTGCAAAAATTGCTCAAATTATGGTTAAAGCATGAAACTTGACACAAGTGTTCTATACAACAATAGAAGTTATTCTAGAGGTGGAGCCAAAATAAACCTGCTTTTACATGGCAACTGTTGCTATATTTATATATGAATAGGACTTGAGAGGGAATATACGGATGTGAAGAAGAGGTACAAAAGTATCAAAGGTTTTCTTTTACATTATATAAGATGTCACTAATACCCCTTACTAATATCATCCCTCAGTTGTATTTAGGATGCATTGTGCAAAACCGTACCATTTGAAGCAAATGGCCAATTAAGTGACCAGTAGTAAACCAACTAATGAGACATATGTGATTGTAAATGGTGATTTCTTTTCTTCTCTCGTAGTGTTATTCTGACCAATCAAGTTCACATTATATAAATGACCAATTACAAACTCAAGACGGTACACGAAGACTGAGAAAGTCGCGTTTCTATTCACTGTCACAGCTTCTTCCATTTCTACATACGTGGGAAAAGTTTGTATCGTTTTATCAGTATGTGTTTGTGCAAACATTTTGAACGATTTTTTGTCTTTGGCCATTTCGGCTTTTTTTTTCACTTTTAAACTAAAGAAGCAAGTACATATTGGGAGCTTAATGATGCCCAAAGACTTGTTTACACCATTAGGTAATACGAAACGTTATATAAAGATACCCTAGCTAGCTACAGCTAGTAGCTTGTGTGTCACACCAAAGGGCAACAATACAATAGATATTTCTGTATCAACCTTTGTACACAAGTTGGTCATTAGCCTGCGTAGACCGGACATATGTAACGTTCCAAACATGGGTGACTGAGCGACAACATCACACAACTAGAGCATAGCATGTTTAGGACAAAAGATACAAAACCGGAGGTTCTGCTGCAGTACCAAGATCACACGGAGGAGAGGGACAAACATATCCTTGCCGTTCCTCTTCCCACCATCTACCAGCATACCAAATATCATTGCAATCTATTTAGAGGTTCTAAAGTTATACCAGCCACAAATATCCGGAAACACAGACAAACAAAAAAAGATACCGCCATTTTTATGGAGGTTCCTTTGTCGGCTTTCTCCTGATCGTGCACCGTGTAATGTATATGGTCATTTAGCAAGATGAGTTTGACCAATCAGATGCTCTGTTTTGTTATAGCCACCAATAATCGTTACTTTATTTTGATCGCTTTCCCCCCAAGGTTTTAATTGGATTACTTTTTGTAACGTTACCATCACATGAGGTGGTTCTGTTTTCTACAAAAGTTTATGATATAGACAGACAGATAAGCACATGTACAGTTATACTAGAAGTGGGGCTATTACTTCCAACTTGATCTATCACTTGACAAATGGTAAAAGGTGGATAAGTTTAAAATATCTATATGTTTTACAGGATTCAAGTGTCAGTTTGATGGTGTCCATATTATGATAACGTTAATGACCCGCTTTCACAACCGGTGCAATGGCCGAGTAGGTTGTGTTCGCCTTGCATTCGGTAGGTCGTGAGTTCTATCCCCGGCCGAGTCATACCAAAGACTTTTAAAAATGGTACATGCTGCTTTCTTTGCGTAGCACTCAGCATTCGGTAAAGAGTATGGAAGTTGAACACACACCACTACCTGTAGACTAGCCCCCTGCTGTAGTGATTGCACAAAACTGTGTGGCCCAGGGCTACTGAAACGGAGATGGGCGCCGCCCTATACGCCATCAGGCGCGGGAAGGAACTTAGAATGACCCGCTTTCCGAGATCGGTTACTTGACAGCCAAGTGCTTTACGAAACAGTATTGGGTCGAGATCAATGTAAGTTCATCTATGAAGGTAGTCAACATTATGTTACAATTTTAAGACCATACATGTATATCCGTGCACAAAATGAAGCGCTTACCAACAAGCTTTCGATCAGTCCTCTGATCCTTCTCAAGTTGAAATGACCCAGAGTCTAAGTCACACATCCGGAACTAGCTAGTTCTTGCATATGTCAGCATATAACGAATGCATCATTGACACAAGGAGATAGATGCTTCTAGCAATTGACTTACATCTATCAAAAGATCTGGTATTTCGCGTATACGTCAGTGTCTGCCGTCTTTTTGTGGTCAATGAGTTCTTCAGACGTGATTTTGTACAGTTCGGGTACTTCGGACAATTATACCAGTTATTGCAAATACCAACAAGGGAAGAAGTACCTATTTGATAACACGAGATACATACGACATGGCGAGATCGGGTGCTTGAGACAACTGTGCTAGTTCTTTAGAAATGTCAGCAATAGAAATGTATCATGTTTTATAACCACAATTATAGGGCAGACCCTGGTCATTCAATACACAGACTCTTAACAATGAATGTAGACCTTTATTGTACAGTTTTGCCCAACCGAGCTAAGTACAGGTCACAACAAGTCAAGATATAAAGTATCACAAATCTAGTCTAACACAAAAGTTCGGCTTCTTCTCGCTTCTTGGTAATGGTGAAAATGTAGGACTGTATGGGTTTAGCTATTGTCGGTTTGTCAAAACGCTGGTTTCCTCTACAAAAATGAAGACAAAGCAACTGTTTAGAACCCAAATTTCTGACATTACTGGCACACAAACATACCATCATACGAAAGCCCGTCATCTCAGCTGTCCAAAAACACAATTGTCGCCAAGAATCTTACGGCATGGACTTCCGGAAAACTAAAAAAATGGCATTTTATTTCAACCGCACCACAGCCCAGTGAGAGCTGTTTCGGCCCTAATCAAAAGGAGAAGTCCTACCCCGTAACACCCATGACCACCTCAAAACTGCCAGGATTTCTACCCGTTTGACCAAGAAACAAATCCTGAAGTTTTATACCCGGAACTACCTTCAATTTAGATCATCAGCAACTTAAATCAGAGTAGTCGACTGTCTTGCCCTTGTTTTTATTAATCGTATCAACCTCTTACTAAGCAATTAGCCTTTAGGCATAGATCTGCAATAGATATATAGGACACGTCCGACAGCCTCGCTTGCAACACTCTAGTGCATGACCAAGACTATTCCCTTCAGTCTATGAAATCAGTTTGCCAGTATTACACCTAGGGGTGGCTACCGGTACGTTGTAACACCGTTTTTCCAGAAAAAAATGGACCTGAAAAAAAATCAGTGAACCGGTTAGACCGGACCGGACCGATTAGAAAATGAACAGATTATACCGGGCAAGCGTTCACGTGTATTGGGGCTTACAGGCCCGGTCCAGGAAAAGAACAAGAGCGAAGAAGAAGAGAGTTGATAGTCATTTTTACCAAGCTTCTACGGTCAAACTTGGTTTTTAACAGATGGAGTTAGGATTTCAGATAGAATTTTAAAACGCCAATAGACGTCGGAAACTCCATCAAAATGAATCTTTTGTAGCGAAATTGACCATTGTTTTGAGTATCGCCCATTCATAAGTCACAGATAGCCAGGTCCAGGTTCAGGCCCGGACCTGGACATGGTCCTCTAGACCTGAACCGTACCTGTACCTGAATTTTCTGTACTAGTACCCACCCCTTATCAATCTCTGTCCCTCAGTCTATGAAACGCGTTTGCCAGTATAACACCCATTTCAGTGGTTACGTGGGCTAGGATTAGTTTTCAGCCTTAACAAGGAAGATAGTCACATATTGGCTGACCAATTGTCCCCCACATTTATTTAAGTCCTGCTGACCAACCAATGTTATGTTCATAACCGGCGATCAAATATCTACTACACTAGCGCAAAACCTAGTCGCAAACGAGCTTTCATTGAAAATGTCGTGGCCTGAATAGGCGAGCTGACTGCCGACTAATATTTCGATTTGACCCTTATACAATGTGACGTGGAGTTGCCTACAGTGGATAGGCATGTGGACATGAGATCGAGAGGTCACCGGTTTGATTTCTTGTTTACCTTGCTATATGTATAACATCATTGTGTTTTGGGGAAGGTGCTTTTTTTTTTATTTACTTAAAGTTCACCGCAAAACAAGGCTGTTGGAGCCACTTAGACGTTTTGGGTTACAATACTGTATTGTGAAGAAAGATGTGTGTTAACCCTTGACTTGACCAGTTGTAGATTGTATCTCATGGGAAAGCAGGTCCGTGGAAGCTCATTCCATAGCGAAGTTGTTCTTGGAAAATAGCTCTGAGCGTGGAACTTCCTCCTAGAAGGAGGATTGTGGAGGAAAAAAGGATGATTTGCTTCCGTGGAAGTGGCTAAACGGGTTCTTGCAGTGAAGGTTCGTACTGGAGGCACAGATGAGTGAAGTTCTGCCGAGCATTTACCATGGAAGTAGCGATAGAATAGTGCTAGGCTAGCTACATCACGCCTTTGGGACAATGGTTGTAGAGTGGCGAACAAGTCGCTGCCAACAATGTTCTTTAACCGTTTTTGTACCTTGTTGAGGCAGGTCAGGGAGCTCTGGGAAGCTCCAGTCCAAATGTGACAGCAGTATTCCATTTTGGGCCTTATCTGACTCTTGTAAAGATAAAGAATGGCGGAGGGGGTCAGATATTTCCTGGAACGGTACAATGAGCCCACCATTTCCCCAGCTTCCTTGGCAACGGATGGCTTTAGATGGCTTCCTTTACTCCACCCAGGTCTTAAAACTTTACGGGCACCTGACGTCGGGGAGGTAATACCAAAAGACGGTGGAAGAGGATGGGTGGACTTCGCCTTCCGACACCGTTGTTTAAGCCCCGGTCACAGGAATCGTACAACGTCCTTGCGATGGCATATTCCGCACATCGCACGATGATCGCAGTGAATCGCAGCTAAAACGTAACCAAAAATCAGCCATCGCAGAGCATCGAATGATGTTCAAAATTTTTCCAGCGTCGTACGATTTTTCACTTGTGTCTCTTCTGAATAGCCGCCTGACCGCTTTTGTGCTTCTTTAATCAACCAAATGTGAACCTAGATGTTGAATTCTTTCCTATGGTGTCTTTTACTGAAAAAAAATCAAAAGAAACCATAACAACATGAGTCTTACAAACATAGGTTCAAATCAAGTACTAGCATGGTTATATCGGTCTTCTTTCCGGCTCTACGAGTCAGGCTTTTCGAAAATTATATTTTACTTTTTTTATGATATGCTATCAATACAAAATGCCATCAGACAAAAATCATATCATAAGCATTATATAATGAGCCTGCTTTTTATTCGAGTTGTCTCCATGGTTACGGTTATGGTAAACTGACCTGAGACAGGCGAGAGATGAGATCTGATCTAATTATGAACCCACGAGTATGTAGCCATCAAACAAATGCATGCATCACCTGTGCGTGATACTGAATCTGCCACGTGGTAAACATCGCCTTGAATGCAGGCTCTTCCACGGGCGCGCTGTTCTCGGGTTGCTATAGTGAACAGTTGCAACTGATATAGTTGCCTTTCTCGTCAACATCGACAATATCAGGGGAAACTGAAACCATGACCACATGCTAAAAATGTATGAAACTTTAACTTCATTAGTAGCAAAAAAATGGCCGTAATGAAGTCTGATATGGGGGCAATAAAATCGTACGACGATGGAAAAACTTTGAACATGTTCAAAATATATTTTAGCTCTATTTTCGTCATAGGAGGCTCCCCGATTTACTATGATTCACCTGCGATTGACGCAGGTACGCTCTTATGAGCCCATCGTACGATGCACTACGATCCTTGTGACCACAACTTTATTATTTATTTAAACCATTGCTTCCGATTCTTCCCCGACTTACGACGTACTGCGCCTATACCAAGCATAAAACCTCCATCGCAGTCAATCGTACGATTCTTGTGACCGGGGCCTTAGACACAAAGCAATAGATAGGTGTATCATGGGTAGGGGATAGACGAGGGGATACCCATGATAGGTCTCTAAGAAACAAAGACAAACTCTCTCACTTCCGGTGTAGAATTGCTCGTTTCGCTAATAGCACATTACCGTACTGTGTAAAGCTCCTGAACTAAGACGGGTAATTTGTGAATAGTAGCGAATCTTTCTTTGTGTAGTAACTGACCAGTTATTGTAAACAGTAGATGTTATGTTGTGACTCGATCAGTTTAAAAGTGTTAACGTGAGTTAGAGGTTGAAATACTGAGTGTGAAAAAATGACAATTCAGCCATTTGTAAATGTGCTGCAAATGTTTTTAATGTCAATGGCAATAATAAACCATTTCTCTGTATAACATCTCACTGTCCCTATAGTCCTAAGAAAGACTAGTCTCTACCAGACTCCTTTCCGTGGAGATCTGTCCATTTCGAGGCTTTCTGCGTTTGTCTCGTGCTGCGGCTTAACGTCCTGCTTCCTACGGCTAGCAGAGCCTGTCTAGGCCGGACGGTGGACCCCCCTTTAGCGACTACCCAATCTCCACCCCCTCATTCGAGGTTACAGAGTAGGAACGTGCCACCTACCCCAGGACTAGGAGATCAGTACATTCGGGCTCTCGCACCACGACAAGGCGGAAGGGTCGGGAGCCGATGTTCGGGCATCCCCGCGAGAGGAAATCGCTATGCAGTGTAGAAATGTAAATTCAACTCATGATGCAGAAAACTGGCCAAAAACTTTGTTGTAATGTTTTGACAGTCTAGGTTCCACAATAAGTACCTGCAGCAGTCTTCACACCAATCTTTGCAAGAAACGTTTGATAATCTAGATAGTACAACAACCGACCAAAGGAAGAAGGAATGAAAACTACGAGAAGAACCGAAGCACGTTGTCTTTTTGCGAGTTGAAACTACCATGTCTGGTCCTAAGGCCACAGCAAGAGGCACAGCAAGTAAATGGTGTGGATGACATTAGCGCGCATTAATTATCGCCTGATTTCAGAAAAAAAAAAAGAATTTTTCTTCGTCTGCAGGGATGGTCAACATGACGATAAAGTACCAAAATGAGCAAATATATTGTGTTGTAGCTTGATAATTGTACTTGTAGAATTGACGCTTGCGAGGTACCCAGGACTATAGATGTAGAAATGAAACTTACTGGATAGTTGTAAAAGTGACACCAATATGGAAGCCATGAGTGTGGTTACTAACTTTTTTGGCGATGCCAGTCTACCACACTAGTGTCAGTTTTACCACACCAGTACATGTCTTAAATACAGGAATGAAGGCCTTGGTGGTTCTGATACCATGTTTTGTCCCTTTAATTCTTTTTACAACAGTCATCGCAGCTTTATGGTGCCTATTTTGAAAATGTAGCCATCTTGTTTTTTTTTCATCCATCTTGTTTTTTTTGTTCACCCTATCGCACTATTTTTGCAGTATGCAGAGGATGTCATCCATAAAATTTACTTGCTGTGGCCTGACTATTGTTATAAAGAACAGTTGCGACTTGGGGTGGGTACCGGTACGTACAGAAAATTCAGTTACCGGTCCAGTTCAGGTACAGAGGATCAGGTCCATTCCGAAACTTAACCTGGACCTCGTGGTGAAAATGACTATCAACTCTCCTCTACTTCGTTCTTGCTATTTTTCTGGATCGGTAAGCCCCAAAACATGTGAACGCCTGCCGGTATAATTAGTTCATTATCTGATCGGTCCAAAATCCAGTCTACTGATTTTTTTTCAAGTCTGTTTCTTTCCGGACCGGTTCAACAAGAACAACCGTACCGGTAACCCACCCCTAGTTGCGACCAATCACTAGCACGGATAGTGCCATCCCTGAGACATGGGTTGGTTATGTCCTTGGTACTGAAATCGAGGAGTGTTGTGGGTGGGTGAAAACACTCCGACATGTTTTCAACGACGACGTGACACACACTGTAGTGCCAACTACCCACGAAGTCACACAGTCATGACAGACATATTCACAGACTCTGATCTATCCACTATTACCTCATAGGAAGATAGAAGGTATGTTTTCGCCAGTGTTCGCGTTGCTACTGTTATCATGATAGCTCATTTTGATGTCATAGACTTTTCAATAAGGCTGATTTTGTGGTCTTCTGTGAGTTTTATTTTTGCTCTGTTTTTACTTATGACTTCTATCAAAAGAGTCGTTGAAAATATCAACTAAAATCATATCCAGGTGAAGAGAAAAATGAGCCAGAGTTTCAAAGGTGCGACGGTGACAAACTGAACGACCCCTAGCGAGCACCGATGAAAGTGACCGGATGTGTCAGAGAGAAAGAACGCCGACAAACTGGGTCACGTCGGCAATGACATCTCAGTCAGACTGCAGTCTGTTTCGGCACGATGCCAACAGGATGTTCCCATCGATAGCACACACAGTGCAACAATGGGCATCCGGCTTATGCATGTGGTGAAATGATTTTATTTCATCAGTAGAACGGCAGTGGAAGCAATGTCTAGTACACGTCAATGGAGGTTAGACATTCAGGTAATATAAGATACACAAGATGGCAGTTACTCAAGCAATTGGATATATGTGTAAACGGTCAGAAGTTTCAGGTAGATTTCAGTTACAGACAAAATGTAGTAGATGTTACCTGAAATGTCTGACCGTTAACAATTCTATCCAGTGCTTGAGCAATTGTTTTCTTGTGTGCTATTACATTTGTACTTGGATGTCTAATAAACACGCAAATATCCTTTCATCGCTGAAAAAAAGAACAAAAATTATTTTTCTAAAAATTAAGTAATACACCAGATTTTGATTTGCGAATCTTTTATGAAGATTCGAAACACACGAGGGCGAAAAGGCTGAGTTGATTTACATATTCTCTTCCAGTATAGTTGGTAGACGAGGAAGGTAGTAGTTTTAACAACGAATTACCAAATATGGATGTACCATAGGATCGGTAGCCATGACAACAACAAACATACACACTAGTAATGACGTCACAGCCGTCACCTAAACGGATAAACAAGCCTCGCTTCCTGACACCCCAACAACAGTTGACGTAAATTGCGTTAGTGTAATCGATGCACTTACATCTCAAAGCAGATACATGGTGAGGTACCTGCTGACAAAAGGGCCCTCTGGAAGAGTATGAAATGAGCCAGTTAAGGTGGAAAAGGTGGTCTCGTTGTTATGGTTGTTGACTTAGAATCTAAAGGTGCTTGGTTCGAATTCCTGGAATGTTGTGCTCCTGAAAAAGGCACTTCACGCCTATTTGCGCACTCTACTAAGGTTAAGATGAGTACCTAGCCTTGGTGAGGGGCATCTTCTACGATGGGACGTAACGCTCGATGTTTTTTTTAGGAAAGCCACACCATGAATAAACAAAGGTCCAAACAACCAACCAAAAAAAACAACAACAAACAAACAAATCTCGAGCACAATAAAGAACCCACCACACGTATCGAAAAAAGCAGGAGTAAGTGAATCCTTCTCAGTGTAAGTGAATCTAGCATATCAGTAAGGTCTAACTTTCTGTATAAAACTGGGTTGTTATGCCTAAATGTGATTTACTGGTATTTAAAACAATGACACATCTGCGAAGAGACCGCAAATATAGCTCGTCAGGGCACCAACCGACTCTGTCAGACCGTCTTTGGAGAGTCTTGCCTTTGGAAACCTTTCCACGGGTGACTGATTGTGGGCTTTCAGACAAAAGCGGTATGTTGAATTTGAAAGAATGTCCGTATATATAGTGCGTGAACTCTTGTTTGATGTGCTTTGTTTGCATGGTCTACTTTATCGTATTTATTGAGCGACTCTCCTTGCATTTCTGTGCTTAGCACTATTTTATTGTACATGCTTTCATTCAATTATCATGCTCCACCTAGCGTCGCCGAAAGAACAACAAGGAAATGGGAGCTTTCCATTTGCGTCATCCGAAAACACATACATGACGACATCATTTTATCACATGACCACCTCCAAAAAATATTCCAACGACTTAGAATATTCAAACCTGGACTTAAGAAGAGATGAAGAACTTGGAGCATTGTAAAACAAGAAAGATAGTGATGGTGATTCCTATCGCCGAAGCAACATACAGTGGGTGTGCCATCTAGGTAACTGTTCTTCTAACTAAACATAACACTAAACAGCGGGCCTTAGATTAGCGGGGGTGTCTTTGCAGATTTTAGATAACTGTATGGTTGATGATAAATCTAAACCTTCTTCTGAGAACACGTTAACTATGTCCCTGCATGTATTCTTGGTACAGATAAGTAGCAGCTCTGTGGAGCTTAGGCGTCAGGGACACAGCTGTGGCGGAGAGGTAGTATTTACGTATCGCTTCAGGGTTGGGGATTAGGCAGACAGGCGGCTTCAAAACTTACGTTATAGGTCAAACACTCTGAGACGTCACGATCGCGGGGCTGAAAACCTGGTCAAGATAATGTCACACCGTACAGGTAGCGCCTAGCTGGAAACAACGGCGATTTCTGGGAAAATCTGGCGCTAAAATTATAAAGCATTTTTTTCTTTCTAAACTACGGCATTATATAACTGACTTGTTCTGAGTTGGCAATGTGTAGGGATGCGCAGATCAATTATTAAAAAGCAAACAATAATTTAACGGTTCTCGGTGGGTGTCAATGTGCAGATGTTGGTACATAGCGCACCAAATCGGTAGTGTGATTTTTGGGGCACATATTTAGACAGATTAGCCGAAGAGGCTTGGTGGGCATCAGTCCACTGTAAGGGAAAGCTGTGTGAATTAAGTGCCTTTCCCACGGACACAAGGTCAGGGTATGGTGGGTATGGAACTCGGAACCTCTTGATTCCAAGCCCGACGCGCTACCAATTACGCCTCACCAAAGCAGATCATAATGTTGATATTGTATAGACCAGTACTGAAAAGCAGTGTCATCGGTACGGTGACGAGAGAAGTTTCAAATGACAGCTTTTCAGAGATCAGAAACTTTCATACAAATACCCAAACAAAAGAGCGAAGTTGAGCTTTCAGAAAAAAGAGACGGCAATAGACAAATAAAGATTCGTTTTTGTTGTTCATCATGTATGTCTTATTGGCGAATAGGTCAGCTAGCTTCCTTATTGTTTTTGTAGCGGGTTATTATTTTACAGGGAGAGGTTGCTAGTCGAAGCAACTTCTCGAATACGAGACCCCAATTTTTACGTCCTATCCGAAAGACAGATGCAGCCCCAACCTAACCAAGATGTCCTGACTTGAACATGCGTGTCGCAGTTACCAACTTGATAGAACAAAGAGCTGCTACCAGTTGAGCCACAGAGACATCCCTAGACGTGGAAATAACAGTGTGCAGACCAACAGTCATGTCAACTCAGCAGTTGTCGTCTGTGGTTGATCCTAAACAATTGTTCAGAAGGCGTAACGTTATATTCTGCACCCGCGCAGCAGGCCCTTCGAGACTTCTCGCTTTTCTCAGAAAGTGGTGAGGACTATCTGAGAAACTGGGGTGGATCAAACGCGCACATCAAGGCTGGGCCGCAGGGACAGGTGCTGTGTGGAGGCGGGCCCGTTCCTGGAACTGGAGCCTTCGACTTCTCCACCGCACGTGGGCGAGACGTGAAGGTGTAGGCATCGCAGACACGTGTATGTACGGTCTGTGGAAGACACTGTGACTGCAGCGATTCTGAAGGGACAGTTCTCTAATCCCCATAGGGGTCTTGGATTTGAACATTACCAGTTATAGCTCTAAACCATCAAGGACTGTCGAGAAAACGTAAAAGTGTACATGTAGTCATCGCAGACCTCGTGTACGGTCTGTGGAAGAGATTGTAACTGCAGCGATTCTGAAGGGACAGTTCTCTAACAAACCCATTGGGGTCTTAGATTTGAACATTGCCAGTTATAGCAAGAACTCTCGAGTAAGGCTAGATCCAGGTTAAGTGGATCAAATCTTACGTAGTTCGGTCTTGTACGCAGCATCTACTTACTGCATGCACAAAACTGATGTGTTACGACTAAAGGTGGTTTATCGTTTATGCAAAGCAAGCAACAGAGTAACACATCTACAAAGGGACTGCACAGAAGATGGTTGGTGCACCAATCGACGCTGTCACACGTACAGTCTATGGAAAAAAAAGACTGTATGACTATGACGTTTTGGAAGGGACAATTCTCTAATGATCCCAAGATGATCTAAAATTTGGACATTTAAGTTATAGCACAAACCTATCAAGGACTTTTGTGACACTTGCTGGAGTATTGTCCCCATCGACGAGATAGTCGTCGGGCCCTTTATCACTTGAATGGACACACGGAACAAGCCGCAACTTTCTACGATATAGCCAATATGACCATTATAGGCTTTACCTCTGGTAGGAGTAAGAACTGGCTGGGACTAGTGAGCAGTGGTTGTTATGTTATTGTTATTGGTGGGCCGACTACTCACTCTTTGCAGCCAGGGGCTGAATGGCTAGGAGCTTACAATAGGCGGGGCTAAATCGCAAGGGTCTGGAGCGAGCTGCCATTCGGCGCCACTCAGGTGACCTCAATACAGTAATTGCCCCAGGTGCGGCCAAGGTACTGTAGGTTTTGAACCGATCACACCGCACCATCGCACATGTGGCGGGTTCTTTAACGTGCCCGGGGTATGGCTCTCCCCAGACACGGGACCTCCATTTAACGTCCTATCCGAGGGACGACTCATTTTCACTTGAGTAAAGTGAGGAAAGTCATGTAAAGTGCCTTTCCCAAGGCCACAAGACCGGCAGCACGGCAGGCGGATTCGATCCCGCAACCTCTCGGTCACGAGGCGAACACAATACCACTGTGCCACGCGGTCACCACAGTTGTGGCGTGGTAGGTACTCAAATTCCAACCACGCCCGGACCATTGCTGACTTGCTCCCAACCATTTTCCGACCACTTTCAGACCCGTCCGTCTACCCTCGAAGGTTTTGAACATTTTGAAGCATTCGACTAGCACAGCCGACCTACTGTCAACTACAGCCGACCTTACTACCAAGGGACTCCAAACCTTTGTTGGGGGAAGGTTGGGAGTTGGTCGGGAGGCCAAGGTTGGCTATGTGTTACCGGGGCTTTACAAGCAACTTTTGCACACAGCTCGAGTATGGATGACGACTTCGAAACTTAACCCATTATGTTAACCAGACTAGACACCGCTAATTGCCATTTGGCCGAATAACCGACTGGCTGACATTGAGCGAAAAATACATGTGACATATGAACACAATTCAATCCCACTACAGTAACCAAATAAAGTAAAACAAAGTAATATCCAAAAAGAGAGCAACTGGTGAGAAAAAAAGCTGTGAAAGCTGCGAAACGTACCTTGTCATATCTTCGAGATCCTAACTTGGTCTTTCTCCAAATTAAAAGAACACCATGCCCGTGCCACGGCTTAAACCTGACGTAACGACCGATTACCTGGAATCCCCAGATATTCACACGTGTAGCCGTACGGTCCTGCTTCCATAATCCAAAATGCCACGTGACAAACGGACTTGACGATATTCTCCATAGAGGACTTGGGTCTAGATGGTATTCAATGGTACAACACAGGCCAAACGGACTGTACGATGTTTTCCAAGGAGGACCTTGGTCTAGATGGCATTCAATGGTACAACACAGGCCAAACGTACTGTACGATAGTTTCCAAGGAGGACTTGGGTCTAGATGGTATTCCATGGTACAACAGAAACCACCTCTTCACCGGGTGAGAAGCACTCTCTTTGTCTGCCCCTACTTCCGCTATGGTGGCATCTTTTATACACATCCTTTGCAATGACTCACCCCGTCCTTTGGTCATATCTAAGATGAAGTCATTAGTCAGACAGTGCTCTTCACCTTCCCAATGGACGATGACTACAGTCTGTAAGTAGTATCTTCTGCATATATGTTAGTTTATGAAGCAGAAGGTCCTTTCTTGGAAGACCTAGTCTCTATCAGACCACGCTGGCTATTGTGGGGACAATGCTTTGCCAGTGGAGTTTTGCTACCAGAGTTTTGGGCCGGCCACGCAGCGGAAAGGGAATACTAACATTAGCGTGGACTGACTCCCCTGACAAGTTTCTCAATTTTTGTTGCCGAATTCTACGATCCCCGCACCCCCGTAAGAAGGCCTGGTAGAGGCTAGAAAGGACCTGCATTATACATGCACAATGTAGGCAGAACGTCGTGACCACGCAAATCAAAGTTAATTGCAAGAAACCGAAGAGCAATTGAAAAAATATGGCAAATAGAAAACAGATGTTCGGAAATATAGATGCTTAATGATTGCTTATCGAAAATCAAACAAAATAGGTCCCTGCAGTTCCTCTAGGGGGCCCAAACCTACAACACTTACTCTTTATCCCATGAGGTAATTATCATTCAAAATCAAGACCACGGCATGTTCAGCTCCAGTACCATAAAAGGTCGCTAGGAGGACCATTATCGAACTTGGCATTCCTTTCACAAACATAACCTTCTGGGCACTGTGCGCACCCAAATTGCATCTTTGATCAGAGAAAGTTTCTGATGGCGGGCACATACTATATCTATAACGGAGAGGACATCTTTATTCAACAGGAGTGGGCGCATTTTAATTGTCGTCGACCTGAGGTCTATTAATAATCAGCAACAAAATGCCATCCATGATTATATTTGGATTCTACTATGTTTACTGTATACAGTTTACACTTTGGAAAATGTGGCTGATATTCTAATTTCTCCCATGATAAATGGCAGTATTGTTTTAGGTGTATCTGACGCCTGTTTGTGTTTCCGGATATTTGTGTGTGTATGTAGTAAAACATAACAACCCCTGGACGGATTGTGATAGTATTTGCTATGTGGGCAGTTTTGTTGGGAACATCAAGGTCGATTTTGAGCCCCCTGGTGTGTGATCGTTGTTACTGCAGAAGTAATTCCGACTTTTGTACGTTTTGTCCTGGACATACTATAGTCTTGATCTGTTTGATGGCAGATAGCATTTGATGTAAGAAAGAAGTGGTGAAAGTTTGATACTATAACAGCTTGCACCAAAAAGTAGTTACTCATGGTTTTGACCGTTTCCAAAACCATATCCAGTTGCTTGAGTAACTACTTTTTGGAGTATCTTATTACCTGGATGTCTAACCTACATCGACGTATACCAGCTTGTTTTCCAATGGTTTAGTTACGTGGGTTTGAGCGTGGTTGGAACAAAGATTATGCATCCAACAAAATGTGCAACACTGAGTCTATTCCGTACTGTCTCTTCTAAGAAATGACTTGCACATGTACAGTGACAGGTAATGGGCGATAACGTAATAGTAAAATCGCTGGTCGGCGCATACCTTTGTGATTACACGTATGTTAAAGTTGAGCAGAAACCCGGAACTTTAACAGGTAGGCAGCGATCGATAACTACACTGTGTTTGGTATCTGATTTCAACATAAACTTTGCTAGGTTTCACTAAATGTCAACAGTTTCAAATATGTTTAGTTTTATGCATTGAAAGTTTTCTGACGACAACTAGTGCCTTGAAAGGCGTCATACCTTCACTTACACGTTTTGCCTATAGGTATATATGGATCATAGTTATACGTGTACATAAACAACCCAGATATGACTTATGCAAACACGGTAACATATTTACGGAACAAGAAAGGTTAAACAAAGAAGGCCTTGATCCGAACGATGACCTGGCGGTCAAATTTAGAGAACACAACGTTTCACCCCTGTGACTGTAACTTTGTATTTTATCTTCGTTTTCGACAATACAAATCTGATGCCAGAACTATTGGAGATCTACATATTAGCCCAATACATCGAAGGACCAGAGTGGACGCCGTTTTGACCTAAATTTTTTACCTTCATGAAATTGGAGGTATAGTTTGAGGTCTGCCTGTGTGTGTGTCTGTGTTTCTGAATATTTGTGGTTGGCATAACTTACGAATCTCTGGCTGGAATGTAATAATTGTAATGCATCTGGGTAGGTGTTGCAAATACGAAGGTCAATGTCGATTTTGGCCCCCCTGCTGTGTGGCATTGGTACTGCAGCAGAACCTCCGGTTTTTGTATCCTTTGTCCTGGACATGATATAGTCTTTTCACAAAATAAATAGCTAAAGTCCGACCGTTTCGAAAAGCCACCTCCTACGATTTAAAACGGGACACACCAATATAAAAAAATAGCATAAGGTGTTGAGCTGATGTATTCGTATAGCAAAAATACAATACATTTTTAGGATATTGTTTTCCTGTGTGCACTGATATTCTTCTCAACATCAAGGTGTTCATACTATGTGATAATAGTGACGAGAACGGGCCCACGCAATTCCTGATATCGACTTTGGAGGTTGCCATTCAATTAATGGCCACATTGCCCCCAAGTCGCTTCACGGCAGTTGGCACTGAATGAAAATGATATCAAGCAAATATGAGCCTCCTATATACACATTGAAAGATTTCATATCTACATCTACCACAAGCATTTGTGGAAAAATGTTGTTATTTATTATCATGTTGCGCTATAGTTACGTTAACAAGTTCACTTGCTGTTTTTGTAGCGGGTGTATTTTACAGGGAGTGGTTGCCTGCCGTTATTATAATGTTTTATTGCAAATTCATGCCCATGGGGCTAATTGTAAGTGAATAAAATCATATACTGACGTTCAAACGTAACGTGATTGTACGTGGGCTAATTACGAGTGAATAATCTAAATTCGAACGTGCAAAGATGAAGTGATTGAATGTACATACCGTATACACAATAGGGTTAGAACCTTAGATGCTATTGGGGGGGTGACTTCTTCTTTCAAAGCAGTTGAAAATAAAACGTCCCATATTTTCTATAATAGGTTGATTCAAGGAGCTTTTGGTTGATTTGATGATCTTTTGATAAAGGCTCCTTGGTTGATTTGATGATCTCAATAGCAAGAGTATCTTTTGTGGGCTTTTAGCAATGACAAGCTTGGTGCGATTTCGGATATTATTCAACGTGCTCGAGACACCCTCTCGAACACCCCCTCCCAGTTTACGTCGCGTCCGAAAAATGGATACAGCCCGAACCAAAATGCCCTTCCCAGGATTTGAACCGGGGTATCGTAGTCACCAAACTTATCGGAACCAGAACATCCCTACTGCATAAACATACTCAGAAGCAAATGTGTATTTCCTGTATATACACAATAGATCCCAACATTGAAAGATGCCACTTCCATATCAGCCACAGCAATTTGTGGGGAAAAGTCAGCTGTACATACTAAATGAGATTTCGAATACTACTAAGTACGATAAAGATCAACCGTCGATCTCTGAAAGTACTTACCGAAATGTGGTTTTTGAATCCTAACGCTATGACGCTATTGACAAAACTATTGGAACAACACGGTGGAATGCCTTCTTGAACCCCGGCATTGTCGATGTCGGGGTAATCCTAAAGCAAATCTTGAAAATAAACATCAAATGCCGTGTTCGACAATTGATGGAAAACCTTTATAGTCTATGGACTACATGTACGTGTAAATGAATGCTCCTGGCCGAAGAACTTTACGTACATGTAGTGGTTGGGCTCATCACAAGAGGGGAGTCGTTATTTGAGTCGCTTAACTCTTTTTGTTGTTCCAAGTTGTCACACACGAGGAGCATGAAAAGTTACTCTCCAGGCTATATGTGAAGATCAGGCTTGATTTAATAATAATAATAATATCGGGTGTATTTTGCAGCCAGTAGGTACCCAAAGTGAGGGTAATGAGGCTGTTTAACGTGGTCGAGGCACCTCCTCGAGCACGGGACCCGCCCGTTTTACGTCCCTCCCGGAAGACGATTTCGTGGAAAGCTTCGTGAGGCTACAGCAATCCGGACGTCCTTGGTTGGTCCCCGATCCAAGTACTGTCCGGACCGCGCGTTGCTTAACTTCCGAGATCGAGGGATCGGGTGTACCAACGCGCCACGCGGCCGTCTTCCAAGTTGTCACGAGGGGCATGAAAAGTTGCTCTCCAGGCTATATGTGAAGATCAGGCTTGATTTGGATGTCTTTTTTAGCCATTTCTATCAGGCTTTCTATTTTGTCAGGTTTTCTTCCTGTTGATCAACGAAGTCCGACAAAAACTCCTAAAAATGCGTCTAAAACAAGCTATAGCCTAACCTCTGCTTGGAGAGTAAAGGTGGTATCTCACTGTATTTTGGAGCACCGGTGCGGCACTGCGGGGTTCGTTTACTTCGGCACTGTTGTATTATCATCGCCATTTTTGTATAATTTAGATTTTGTTTAATACGTAAAAGCGTGACAAAGAAGACAACAAAATACACAAAACTTAAGAAAATTCGTTCTTTATCTCTAAAATTCGTTGAGTAATCTTTCGAACCCCGCAGTGTCGCACCGGTGCCCCAAGTGCATTAAGATCCCACATGTATGGAGGGAGCGGAGGTGTAGATAAAAAGTTAGTTATCGCTTATATTATATAAGCTGAACAAACCAATAAATGTGAAGAAACGAATATACATGGCCAAAAAAAGCAGCGGAGGAGGGAGGGGGTGATACGTGATTCTATGACCAATAAAGAATATCGTAATCGGATGGGAAAATTAGATTGAGCAGCCATAAATAAACAAAAGGAGAGCGGCACTTGAAGTAATTTTCGGAGGAGTTGTTCAGCCCACACTAGCGCAGGTACTTTTATCTCATCCAGGTACATACCATTGGGAACACTGGCGATCTCCGTTGGCGACAATAAAGTATGCATCATGACATATCAAGAGTGTTATATATTGTGACAAAATCCGCAGACTATTACATCTTATTCAATATGAGATCCTGGGATCCAATATACCCATCATCAAAAATTGAAACCCCCTTTTCAAAAATGCAAACTATTTACGATAAGGAATCATATCTCACGCACAAGGAGGACATAAAAAGTGTTTCAGAGATCATCACATCCATCGGTACTAATTAGTTTACATCAATGATTTCCAGGAAGGCTGAAATATCTCGCTTAATTTCTGACCTCTAATGCCCCCCCTTTCATCCCCATCTTCCCACCATGGCCCTGTGTGGGCGGATATGTTTTGCGGCCTCTTAAGCATCTGCCCGCGCTTGAGAGTATTGTATGAATGGAAGTGGGGGAAGGAGAATATTGATTGCTAGCTGCGGATAAAACCTTGATGGGTCCTGCCATGAATGCACAAGTAGGTTCTGAGAGAGAGATGCTGCGCCGTAGATGTCCGTGATTACAAAGCGACATTCAGATCAATGTACGTCTCGATTGAAATGCGTAGATGTAACGGTTTTGCAGTATCACCTAGTCGTGTAGTAAGAATGTATGTCAAAGCGTTGTCGCACTACTTCGCGGCGAGGACGAGAGTACGACCCGAATTGACTCTGGTCCACACATCTGTATGCAGGCCGCGGCACTTTGCTACCTCCGTGACGTCATGCATTCTAGCAGCAATTTCCGATTTTGTTATTTCTTCCTCCAAACGTGTTGGATGGCTAGTACGGGCTGCCCGGTCCCGGGACGCCCTTTCCGGCTTATGTTCTGCCATATTTGGCGTTTTTGGATTCAGGCATTCCTCCCCTCCGCTGTGCTCCCAGGGGCCGCAGGCTTCGCGGCGTCAATGAACGTCGCCGGGCCATTCACAAACTGGCGTCGCGGAAAGAGAGGCGCGCTCACGTGACCCAGAGATGACGACATGACGGTGTTTGACGTCAGACGCCGGGCGTAGCGGGAGAAGGGAGACTTATGAATGAACGGCCGACGTCACAGAATACACATGAGGGACCTTACTATCGGCAGAAAGGAAAACGCGCGCGGCCTTGGCAGCTGGGCGAACGGAGGCGGGCGAGTCCGGATCACGGGTGGACACGTTCGACACGACGGTGCGGTAATAATCCCTTCCCCGGGGCGATCCGCCCCTGCCGCCGCCTCCTACCCACACACACCCCCTTATGAATAATTCATGGCGGGTACGGAACGCATGCTACGATTTCCCTTTA
Source organism: Branchiostoma floridae (assembly GCF_000003815.2). NCBI lineage: Eukaryota > Metazoa > Chordata > Leptocardii > Amphioxiformes > Branchiostomatidae > Branchiostoma > Branchiostoma floridae. Next base: position 16,662,799 of record NC_049992.1, on the reverse strand, counting down.
AAACAATATTTTTCCGGGGGACACAGGTTGTCATGACAACCGAAATATTTCGAAGAACGGATGACGACTGTGCACGGCACGGACACGCCACATGATCGGTGCACCACCCACCTTTGAGAGGCGAAGGGGGAGAGGTTCCTAGAGGGGGGGTGGACAGCGCCGCCATACTGTCTGTGGAGGTGCATCGCCATAAGGTGGTGATGTCCACCTGACCTACTCTGCAGGTTGCTCCGGCTGATTTACGCAGGGGAGGCCGCCAACCCGTGCCAGCCAGGCGAGAGGCAGGTTGTTGTCATCCGACGACGCAGCGGCGTATTTGCCTAATCGAGAGAGTTTTGGAGAAAGCGCGGGCCCCCGTCCTTGCGTCACACGCCCACTTATTCATCTGCATGGTAACGCCGACCGCATCCACGGCCGCAGATCGCAGCACAGTCAAGGTATAAAAGCTGCACCTGCCCAAACCGTACCGAGAAATGTCGACACGTCTTCTTCGAATAGGCCCTATATATAATACATTTTATATATAGGAAGGTAGCTGGCTTGCTGGTAAGATACATGTGGATATATTTTAGAATTCTAGCCATGCCACTCGCCTGTCCTCAGAAAATAGTATTACATTGTGTGCGCGTGTTCGTGTGTGTGTGTGTGTGTGTGTCTACGTGTGTGTTTGTGTGTGTGCGCGCGCGCTTGTCTGTGTACATGTGCGAGTTTGTATGTGTGTATGTGTGTGTGTACGTGTCTGTGTATGTGATTGTGTGCGTATGTATGTGCGTATGTCTGTTTCCTTCTCTCTCTCACTTTATATGTGTGTGTGTTCGTGTGTGTGTGCGCGTCTGTGTGTGTATGTGTGTATGTGCGTCTGTATGCGCGTGTCAGGGTGTGTCTGTATGTGCACGTCTTTGCGTATACGTGCGTCTGTATGTGCATGCGTCTGTGTGCGTGTGTTTGTTTGTGCGTATGTGCGTGTGTACGCGCGTCTGTGTGCGAGCGTCTGTGTGTGTGTGTGCGTGTGTGCACGCGTCTGTGTGTGTGTACGTGTGTGTTTTCGTGCACGTGGAAGTCCAGATCGATGACTACAGCCACATAGTACTCCATTTGACCAGTTTCAGAACACGTGTTCTAAAACAAACGGGAAGGGAGCGGCCGATGACGTTACGTAACGCTCCCAGTTCTACACACAAATAACGTTAGATCGCGCATGTTGTGAAATTTCTGCGTAATACAGCGGCAAACTTCAGCAGGTACTGAGTAGTGACTGTGCTGCAATCCTCGGCCTTCGCCCAGAGCGTACTTTCCTAAATTGATTTTCAAAAGCTACTTTATATTCCGCCCCCTCTCTTCACACAAAACATGCGGAGCGGAGGAAGATGAAGCATTATGACTCAGTACCAACCAGAGAAACACGGCTAGGTGGAAAAGGGAGATGTCTTTTGAAGACTGCAGCGTATAATTCGAATAATCTATAAAACGCATACCATGTACGCTTGTATAGTGCCATGTTGTGACACGTGTAACACTCAGAAGCGTTGTACTATTCCGTCCTTCCTCACGCAATGGTGTATGCGGAACAGAACGCCTTTCACGACTTCACGCTAAATGAAATCTCCCTAGCATGCTATTTGTGCATGAGGGAGAGGTGTAAATAATCTATATTTATTCCAAACAATCATCGAAGCGAATCTACAACGAAGGCAGATAGTAAACTCCCCTGCACTTAGGAACATGTGAACACTTTACTTCCTTCTAGTACAACACAATACGTGCACGTCAGTGTGACACATGTATAACAGGTGTCAGTCAAGCGTCACATCATATTCTATTGATTGAAAATAGCCGGACTTTATTAGTTGGAACCTCCACCTTTGTAGTTGTTGTAACGCTGCCAATAACATGTCATTCCGGAACTCGTGGGTCTAAACAGAAGTTATAGACCCTTGCCCAACCCCCTCTCCCCGCCCACTTGTGTTTTTACAAGGTGACAAACGAGGTATGTGCTTGGTGGCCTGCGGCAGGTGGGATGTGTGTTTATGTTAGCGCGGTGGGACTGCAGTGTTGCAACAACGGTAGCAGGTGTACCCATCCACCTGATTCTATCGGGTGGCCCATCCCACTGGCGTACACACGCGTTAGAACTACCAAGTACGCTTCCACACAATAGCGAAAGGAAGTTGTATGATATACTCACGTATTGTAGTACGGTGCGCCGTAGGCCTGTTGGTGTGACATTGGCGGCGACATTGGCAGACCCAGGACCGGGTTCAGGCCCCGCGGTAGCCCGTGGTTTGGCTTCATCAGCGGTAGGTCCACTTGCCCCTTCATCATGCGCTATAAGGTAGCGTGTGGCACACCTGGTACGACCTGACACCGCTACCGGAGTCCCCGTGAGCTAGACAGACAAACGCGCGGTCCGTAAGGTGCCCTGGAGAGGGAAGTCTTCCTCGGTGCCACCTGGGACCCGACGGATCTGAAAGTGAAATGACCCTAACCTCAGAAGGTGGCGAGCACGGAACGCTGCGTCATCATACACACACTCACACTGTGCAACGTGACAGGATCCCTGCTGTACACGGAGCTTGGGCACGGGCTTTTGCCTCTGTTCTTTTCCGGGTTGTGGCCTCTAGTCTACCTGTACCTATCCCGGCGCAGGTATTCAAATGGAAATGCCCGGCGTTCACAGGTAGCGAGGCGCGCGATCCCGGGCGATACCATGAGATGCGCGGGGTGGTGGCACGGGGAAGACTGTATAATGATGGCAGGAGGAAGAGACATCATTCCGCCATATGCAGCAAAGATCGATCCCCTGTGATTACTGTAACAGCCACGCGAAAGGAGACAGCGATAATTAACGACTGTCCTTATAGTTTTTGGCGCGGCACAACATCTGAGGGCGCTAAATGTAAGGTAACAAAGATAGCGAGAAATGGCACGGGGCACAGTTTATTTGGAAAAGAGAGAGAATGGCAATTTCTTCCTCATGGAGTTACTAGTACTATAACTGATTAGCGCAGTGACGTGTGCGGCTATTTTTAGAGCGCCATTTTCTGACTCTTGATCTAGATCTGACGTGAAGACGTAGATATGACTACACGAGGTCAACAGGAATAGGACTAGATAGTTATCCCGCGATGATTACCAAAAGAGATGCCATCTCCTCCTGTTCCAGTGATCATCCTCACAAAGCAATAAAATTGCGGATATGCGTTTGGTAACTACCGTATATGGTCAGTATCGCTTTTTTGCGTTCATGGCAAAACTGAAGAGAGCGCCTTTTCCGCGTGAGTTTTTATGTAACTCGCCATATACGTACTCTCCAAGCAGAGGTTCGGCTTCGGCTGTTTTTTAGACGTGTTATTGGCTTTTTTATCGGGTTTTCTATTTGTACTGTTTTCTTTATACTGGAAGACATAAAGAAAACAGTACAGGGTGGATAGCCTTAAAACAGCCGGGGCCCGAACCTCTGCTTGGAGAATACTGTTTTAGGAATTTTTATAGGGCTTTCTATTTCATAGTTTTCTTAACGTTATAACAGCTTGAAGAAATAAAGAAAACAGTACAAGGTAGATATATAGCCCGACAAAAACGACCCAAAACAGCCAGAGCCGAACCTCTGATTGGAGGGTAACGTTTTGGGGCATTTTATCGGGCTTTCTATTTTGTACTGTTTTCTTAGATCTAATAACTTGAAGACATCAAGAAAACAGTACAAGGTAGATAGCCCGACAAAAACACCTCAAAACAGCCGGAGCCGAACTTCTGATTGGAGAGTAACGTTTTAGAAAATTTTCATCGGGCTTTCTATTTTGTACTGTTTTCTTTAGGTTAAGCTGAAACACATATAAAGAAAACAGTACAAGGCAGATAATACTTAGTATCGTAGGCAGATGATAATGCATAAAACCACGTCAAAAACAGTCGGAAACGAACCTCTGCTTGGCGAGTACCGTCTGCATGCTCGAATCTGCATCATTCACTCCACGTAGCAGAGAGCCTGGGTGGATTATTGCCTACATCCCGGCCATGGCAGCGGAAACCGGAAGTGCAATATAAAAACCGGCTTAGGGTACAGGATTGATGAACGGAAGGAAGTGTGTGATGTGGAGACGGCATAATGTAGAATTTTCGTCTGAATAAAATTGATACTCGCGTAGCTTTCTCGCCAGCTTTGCTCCTCTTTTTGTCTTTATTGCATATTACGTAACACATACAGAGATTACAGACCACTAAAGAGTCCTTTACACAACGACTACCTATTACAAGTGCATTAAGGCTTTTTATTGTCTCATCTTTACGCATCTTCTGGGGAGCCGGCTTCGTAGAGAAACTAGCTTTTTGATGCCACAGATTGTTTTAATCTGTGAAGTTGAATAAATAAATAAATAGATAAAATGACATAACATGATAACAACAGTTGCCGTATAGCTTACAACCTATTTTCTCTTTATCATTATTGTGTTGTAGTAGGTAAGTATAATAAAACAATTACGTTCGAGAGGTTGCTAACAAATTCATACATTGAAAATTCTTCTGCTGCTTTGTTGTTACATACGTTTCGAGATTATAGGTTTGGAGTACCCTATCTTACACCATGTGTATATAATAATAATACTAATATCGGGTGTATTTTGCAGCCAGTAGGGACCCAAAGTGTGGGTAATGAGGCTGTTTAACGTGGTCGAGGCACCTCCTCGAGCACGGGACCCCCGTTTTACGTCCCTCCCGGAAGACGATTTCGTGGAAAGCTTCGTGAGGCTACAGCAATCCGGACGTCCTTGGTTGGTCCCCCATCCAAGTACTATCCGGACCGCGCGTTGCTTAAGTATGTCCCTCTTTATTTTCATTTTATCTTTTTATGCACATGTACTTCTATTTGTGTTGTTTCTGTTTTTGTCAGCAGGGTAAGCCCTTTGTAATAGCCACAGGCTAGTTGGGCAGCCCTGGCTGTGCGCGCTGAACAGTCAAACCAATAGATCTAAATTGATACATAAATTTGGGGGAAAGTTTGCACAGAGAGAGTTTAAACCCAGGCTTGATCTTTGACGTCTTTTTAAGCGTAGCCTAACCTCTGCTTGGAGAGTAGAAATTACAATTGCACAGAGGACAACTTAAATTTTTTACTACCGCGCTACGGTCGCTTTGACATTAAAGACCCAAGACAAATCTTTGACCTGCAAGCCTTAGGGGGTTTCCGAGAACTTTGGTTCAATACGTAGAATTTCCAACGTAATATAATACCTTGGCGCTTGACGCATCTTCTTTACAACACGCCATAGGTATTCCATTAGTGGCTAGGGCAGAGTTCACGACTGTTGTGCTATATCAACTCCATCCAGACAACAGCTGCAGTCCCTTTTCTAAATCAAGTATATCGCAGGGTGGTTGTACTGGATGGATTTAAAGTATTAAACCTAGCTATGGGCGGGTCATGGCATGCACAAATCGTGCGGGGCGGATTTTATGAAGTTGATCTGAAAACGTCGAAATGAAAAATGCACAACATGAGTCTATTTTAGTTATTTGTTTGCTTGTTTTGCGTAATCTTATGTATGCGTAAGACCGGACTGTGTAAGGTTTGACATCTGGATGGACGTGTATATGCCGTAATAAGTGTGGTGGGTTCTTTAATGTGCTCGGTGTGGCTCTCTTCAAACACGCTACTTCCCATCCGTTTTCACCCGGTCAAGTGGTGAATTAAATAGGTGTAAAATGCTTTTCCTAACATCAGGCCTGCTAGGGATTTTGAATTGAATTTCTTTATTCCAGGTATACAACCCATAGAAGAAGCTATACAAACATAAAAACACAAACTATACAATTCATACACATTAAAAAAACTATAAACTGACAATCTGATCTCAGAAGACCTTGTATAATACTATTTGAACCTAACCTTAAGATTCTAACATTGCCTCCTACTACTTGTCATTTTGGAACAGTCCGTATTTAGTGGAGTGAGGTGGCTGAAGTGTCACAGTACACCTGCTAACCTAACAAACGTTCTGCGTAACTGATGCAAGAGATGACGTCACGCGCCCATCCCTCTGATACCAGGAACACGGGAAATACCAGCCCGAGTCCCGGGAACACGTGCACACGGCTAGCTCGAGTTGTGGCGTGTCTCTCCACAAACACGTGTTCCCTCTGATACCTGGAACACGGGAAATATCAGCCTGAGTCCCGATATCACGTATACACAGCTAGCTTGACTAAAGCTAAGGGCACAACCTGCCGTACGTGCAATTTGTCTACTCTCCAAGCAG
>NC_049992.1:16592466-16656219 GCF_000003815.2 Branchiostoma floridae | reverse complement strand
CTCAACCTCTGCTTGGAGAGTACAATTTGTCCGTATAGTATGTCTTTTTGGGAGGCCACGTCCGCCACGTATTTCGGAAATTGAAAACGTTCAGGCTGTACAGGGCAGGCGCGTCGCCCGTACTGGCACTTACGGGGAGGCGAATCCGCAGTCCGATGGCACACAAGGTTTGGCCGGCACGTAAAGTTTTACGGCGTGTCTGCGTGCTCCAAAATCCGTCGGATTCCCTACGAGTTCGTATGGAGGCGCTACTTACCACTTACGGATACCAAAAGATTGCCCACGTTTTGGCACGAAGACAGCACGTATTTGCACGTACGGCGGGTTGTGCCCTTAGCTTAACCTCCTACACACAACATAGTTTTCCATTTTGGTACTTTGTCGTCATGTTGACCATCTCCAAAGAAGAAAAATCAGGCGAAAATTATTATGAGCGCGCGGATGTCATTCAACAATTTACTTGCTGTGGCCCAACAATGTCTCAAGTGTTTCGGAGAAGATGTTTGCATAGGCAGGGTGGAGTAATCCTTAAGGCTATATATAGCAACACGTTCACGGGGCAATCTCATTAAGACTTTCCCACAACTGACCCCACGCCCCCTTTCAACATTTTTGGGTCAGTCCTCATTGTCACAAGGTTGACAGATTTGAAATACTAGTAACGTTGCGGTTTTGTTTTGTTTGTGGGCATTGAAGCAAGTATAGTTTGTCGTGAGTATTTTTTTCAAATTTTCCAGTCGTGTTCTTGCCGAAAGAAAACTAGTAGGAGAGAACTATTGTTCAAAGTTAATATTCCTCGACAGTTCTTTAATTGTTTTTGTACGAAAGACAGATGAAAGTTGATTTTTTGTGAGCAATGAAACACGTCCTATATTTGTAACTCTTATTTTCTTTCCGTTTCTCAATTTTCCGTGTTTCGACCAAGAAGATACTTCCTTGAGAGGCACTAATCTTGTCCACATACAGTACTACTAATCCTCTGTGACAACGTAAGCTGGAGACCACGCCCACCAAACAAAAGCGTCTTCGGGCTTTACTCAGAAGAAAAGTTAAATCAACATGCACTTTCAACCATGAGGTGTCTGGTGTATCGATGTCGCGCTGGCCACATTTTCGCTCCGTCGGCTAGTGCGAGTTAGTGTTAGTGTTCTTAATTAGTGTCAGCATTAGTGTTAGTGTTAGTGTTAGTGTTAGTGTTAGCGCTACCGCTAGTACTAATGTTAACGTTAGTGTTGGTGGTGTTAACGTTAGTGTTAGTGTTAGTACGTTAGTGTTAGAGTTAGTGTTAGTGTTAGTGTTAGTGTTAGTGTTAGCGCTACCGCTAGTACTAATGTTAACGTTAGTGTTGGTGGTGTTAACGTTAGTGTTAGTGTTAGTACGTTAGTGTTAGAGTTAGTGTTAGTGTTAGTGTTAGTGTTAGTGTTAGCGCTACCGCTAGTACTAGTGTTAACGTTAGTGTTGGTGGTGTTAACGTTAGTGTTAGTGTTAGTACGTTAGTGTTAGAGTTAGTGTTAGTGTTAGTGTTAGCGCTACCGCTAGTACTAATGTTAACGTTAGTGTTGGTGGTGTTAACGTTAGTGTTAGTGTTAGTACGTTAGTGTTAGAGTTAGTGTTAGTGTTAGTGTTAGTGTTAGTGTTAGTGTTAGCGCTACCGCTAGTACTAGTGTTAAGCGCTACCGCTAGTACTAGTGTTAACGTTAGTGTTGGTGGTGTTAACGTTAGTGTTAGTGTTAGTACGTTAGTGTTAGTGTTAGTGTTAGTGTTAGTGTTAGTGTTAGTGTTAGCGCTACCGCTAGTATTAATGTTAACGTTAGTGTTGGTGGTGTTAACGTTAGTGTTAGTGTTAGTACGTTAGTGTTAGAGTTAGTGTTAGTGTTAGTACGTTAGTGTTAGAGTTAGTGTCAGTGTCAGTGTTTGTGTTAGTGTTTGCTTTAAGTGGTACATAGGGCAGAATGTTTTTGCTGTATCTGTAATGGGATATATATTTACAGGAACGGGTTGCTATCCTTCCCGTTTAAACACCTTTTCGAGCCAAGAAGACGGGTGTAGCCAAACCGAGACACCCTTAAGTATATGTTGTGTCGACATCAGTCTGCCGATAAGAAGTGCAAATAAACATATGTGTTTGTCATTGATGTCCTTGGGTCCCGGGGCCATTTTAAGTCCGACTCGGGCCCCAAAATACCGAGGGAGCCGCAAGGTATCCCACGGGGTCACGTTGCGGTCACATCCGAAAATGTAAAAAGAAAAAAAGAAAGTAAACAGGTCGTGAACTGTCCGGCAGGGGCCCTTTTCCAATTGGGACCTAAGCCTAACACGTATGAAGGTGGTATCATCATGTAACACCCTCACTCTGCACTCACCGGTACAAAACCTTTTTTGTTGGAACAGTCCAGAAAAAAACGCACCTGAAAAATCAGTAGACCGGATGTGTTTTTAGTTTACAGGTCCAAGAACATAACAAGAGCAACATCTACAGTCACAACATATACAGTCAAAGTTACAGTTAGTGTTGTTTTCATGAAGAATCTAAAATGCCAGTGGGCGTCGGATACTCCACCAAACAGAATCCTCTCTAGCAAAATAGACCATTGTTTTTGATATCGTGCATACACAAGTATTCACAGATAATAACATGTTGGTGCAAGTTTAGGTCCGGACCTGTACCTGACCCTCTGGACCTGTACCGTACATGTACCTGAATTTTCAGTACCTGTACCCACCCCTCAGTGATACAGTGATAGGTGCCTTGCGTGACACGCGCCGTCAGGTAAACAACATGATAAATGTGCGACAGGCAACCTGAGACAGGTGAACGTCTTGCTCCGGTAACGGCAGGAGAAATTCAGGTAGACGCCCTCCCATTCATCGGCTGTGACCCCGGCTGAACTCTGGTCATCTTAGAACGGTGAACACTCTAAAGAGTGAACTGCTGCATACGTACTGTACAGAGTAAGTGAAAGTTGCTTTAGAATGACGTAAATGGGATACTCAAGTACTCTTTCTTTAAACATTGAGTGGTTTCAGTTTATCATATTGAGTTATGGAGTGTGTTAGGTTAGGGATATTTCAGTAATACATCGGTGTGATGGCAAGGAAAGGCAATACGGTATGTCATTATGCTTGATACGTAGGATTGAACAAGCCCGGAGACATCCTTTACATTTCTACTAAGAGAGGAAAAATTTATGTTAGTATGATAACTACGCAAGATCAAAAATGTATTTCTAATATCGTGGGTGGCACTCTTTATAGATGAAATTTCTGATGTACAAAGTGTTTGGGCAGTCACATTTTAATAACATCAATTGAATCTGGGTTGTTTCTTGCAGCTAGCGAGTCACATTTTGGAAAACATGTAGGGGAAAATAAGGGGTTAGGTTCAGACTATTCAAAGTTGACCCGATGAAGTTTATAAACAATGGGTTTCCGCGAACACCGTGTCTTCGTGAGTGTGTAAGGTGTTCTTGTCCACTGACTGCGTGCCTCAGGCTATCCCTGGCATTCATATATAGTGCCACATCAGGAGGCCGACTCAATGCAGTTCGCCAGTTACCATAGCATACGATCTTACCATCTATTTAAATAGGGTGTGTAGCTGGGACAAGAAGAGATATAGATGGTCCATAAGTCTGATGGAAAATAACATTTTTACTGAATTGAAAACCATCTTTTATTGTAGATACAAATTTTAGGTCCTTTTCCATGGCATACCTTCCAATCAATTTTAAGAAACTCTACCCGAAGAAAAAAAGAAGCACTATAGATGACGTAACCAATAAATGTATGAAAACTATGATAAAAATCCCAACAAGACGACCCACTGCAGTTCCAAGTAAAGCCGCTAGGTGCCCACCACTAACTCACTGCCCCAAAAGCTATCCACCACTCAAAATCACTACCATGGCATGAACAAGAGTCAAAAACACTAGACATCAAAACAGGAAATTCCGCTGCAATACCATAGAAAGCCGCTAGGGGGCCCAAATCTAAAGGTTTCTTACTTTTGCTTCTTACCAACATGCCAAATATTATTAAATCCATTCACGTCTTCTGAGGTTTTGCTGTTCACAAACACAGTCATACACACAACCCCCAGCTTCCTAGCGAAGGTTAAAACACAAGTCAGTTCGGTTTTGTGTTATTTTTGTCATTCACCATATAACAGTACAGTTTAAATACGTATTGTTGCTGTAACGTTGTGCGATGACCTAGCTCAGGTGAGCTTGAATAAAGCCTTTCTTACTCGTACAATGAAATATTGAACTCAGGCAAGTGTGAGAAGAAAAACAACTCCTCGTACACCTGTTTCACGCTGTCTATGGCATTCCGTTGCCCAAACTCACGCCCCAGCGACTTCAGCGGCCACGAAAAACAGCCTGAGGCCCAATCCTGACTGGGGATATGAAATACCGATCTTTTTGTTTTCAGAGGACATACCGCGTGTCCTTCAGCCGAGACTCTTTTATTCTCGGCTACACACGTGTTGAAGTTATCCATACCGCCGCCATTGTTCCCGTCAACTTTGACCGCGACTTGCAGTTGAATGAAGATACGGTTAAAGTAGGTTGGAAATATCTCACGGGGGATGAAGATATGTAAATAAACTTCCTAATGGACCGAAGAAAGTCTTTAAGGTAGAATATACGGTTCGGTCGTTTAAGGAGCTGAGTTTATGAAATATTTTGCTACCGACCATCTCACCCGTGAAATTCTGTAAGCACTGTTCTCAGGTGCATGGTGGGACTAAATTGCCTGTGAAATGTCATACCGCTGCGTCGTTTGTGGGACTGTTGGTTCCTTCGTGTTTCATTTAGATTCAATGCCATCAAGTAAATGTCGTTTTCTTCTCTGGGAATATATCTTGTTCCGGTGAGTCGTCCCTCGCGTTCTTCGTTCCGGGCCATGTGGCGGCGACGAGACAGGTCGGGTTGGCTTTGAGGCCGGTTGGGTCATCGTCAGGTCAACTTTGATAGCGACGTGAGATACCCAGATAATAGCACCCACCCACCTACCCCCCTCCCCTCGTACATACCTGTGATGTTGTTCACCTTGTAGTGCCTAGTGGCACATAGGTCAACAAGTTTCCTTGCTGATTCCGTAGCGGGCTACGTTTTTTTACACGTAGGAGTTAAAAGCCGGTCACCTTTAATGTGTTCAAGGCGCCTTCTTGAACAAGGACACCCATTTTACGTCCTATCCGATAGCCTTAGGTACAGCCCCAACCAAGATGCCATCCCAATGCGTTTTTTATGCCATTTTTTAAGCAGGCTGTGACAGAACCAACCACCGACTTTCCATAACATTACAGCTGACTAGAGGTGGGTACCGGTACAGACTCTGAAAATTCAGGTACAGGTACGGTTCAGATCCAGGGGATCAGGTCCAGGTCGAAAAACCGGCTTTGTATCGATACACTGTCCCGTTACCCACCCCTACAGCTGAATATTGCCGGACACATGCACGTCGACAATTCCAAGAAAACTTTCGGTTTGCGATCTTTAATACGCAAGTTCGTACTTCGATCGCACGACGTATATGATCTAGCCTGGAAACCATACCCCAACCTCAAAAATATCTTTTGTGTTGGGGTCTGGCAGGATGGCTGTAGAAATGTTCTCGAAGGTCCTTGCTCAGAGGGAGGAGAACCTAGGATTTATGACCACTCACACCACAGGTAGCCAGCTACAACACACCACAGTTGGTCAGCAGGCTATCACAGTAGCGAATCAGGTATTTGGTGGCCACTGTTATGGATTAAAAAAATACAGTTGGAGGTCATTAACCAATCATGGCAGGGGTGTAATTACCTCCTGCTGATCCTGTGCTGTTCTATTGGTGGAGTTTTTTGCCCACTATAAGGTGCAAAATTTAGAACCCGGTCTATGCCATCCGGCCAGACCCCTGCACGATAGATACTTGAGATCGGGCTGGGGTTTGGTAACCAGGCTATATATGATCGGGCCCTAACCTGTTTACCAATCGTTGTACTTGTTGTGTGGATTTAGGCATAGCGAATAGCGAATATGATATTTATAACTCCAGCTGATGAAATTGGATCCAAATACATTGTATGAACTTTCCTATGTACAATAATCATTGTAATTCCCCAAATGTGAAAATGACACTATAAAATTAGCAACAATCACTATTTCTGTCCGCCCAACTTCAAGAGAAATAAATAGACCGAAGAGAAGGATGCTAAGACACCCATTGTGTGCTCTTTGAAACTTCATATCCAAATCAGAATGGCAATGACTAGTAGTATTTTCAGCGTGACATAGCGTTGGGTACCTTACAAAACACTTTATGTAATCAATGCATAGCGTCTATTTTTACCCTAAAGTCGTGAGCCACGTATGCGGTATGGTAGTCGAAAATAGCAACGTCAATACCTAAGATGCCACGAAAACGTGTTAACAAATACCTGCACGTCTAAGTCATCAATGAGTAACCTGTCAACCGTCTTACATCTTGAAGACATAACAAAGACGGAGGAAACAATAAACATCTCAAGCGGCTTGGAGCGGATAATCCAACATCAACTGGTAGCAGCCTCACAGTTGTGCTCCTGGTTCGAATTCGTTGGTCGCTTTGAGACCCTGGTTCGAATCCGAAGAAGAGTATCCGGGTTGGAACATTCTCCTACACAAAGGGGACCAAAGTCGTCCCAAAACTGAAAAATGGAGGTGTAGTTTTTGGTGTGTCTGTCTGTCAGTGTGTGTTTGTCTGTTTGTGTTTCCGGATAATTGTGGTTAGCATAACTTAAGAACCTCTGGATGGATTGTAATTAGAACCTCTGCATGGATTGTAATGATATTTGGTTTGTGGGTAGGTGTTGGAAAGACGAAGGCCAAGGTCAATTTTGGGCTCCCTGGTGTGTGACCTTGGTACTGCAGCAGAAGTTCGATTTTTTTAATCTTTTGACCTGGACATGCTATGGGCTTGATTTTTTGGTGGCAGATAGCTTGTGATTTTTCAAAAGGAGTTTTGACACGACTTTGGGCACCTCTGCGTAGGAGAATGAGTTGGAGCTCTATTCGTCATGAGGGTCTCGTGTTTGAGGAGGTGCCTCAAACAAGTTACAATCATTACTCATATGGGTACCTACAACTGTACTGACTGCACTACAAGGTGAATATTAAGGTGAATGTAGCAGCCTAAAAGCCTGCTAAGGAGGCTAACGAGCAGCATGAAATATAAGGATTAATGATAATAGCCCAAACAAAAAGCCTGCTGCTATAGAGGCTAACATGCAGTAGGAAATAGGCCAGTACGAATGATAATAGCCCAGCCAAGGAGGCCGTTGAGTAGGCTGATATGCAATAGGAACCAGGCTAGAAGTAGAACAAGTGATAATAGCCCAGCCAAGAAGACCGTTGAGGAGGCTAATATGCAGTAGGAATCGCGCCAGAACAAATGAAAATAGCCCTGCCAAGCCTGCTAGAGAGGAACCTGGCAAGAACGACTGATAACAGAACAGCCCAGCCAAGAAGCCTGTTGAGCAGGCTAATATATGCAGAGGGGAATGGTGGACTAGAACGGCTGATGATAGCCTAATAAAAAATCCTGTTGGGTAGGCTAATTTGCAGTAGGAAATGGTGGACTAGAACGGCTGATGATAGCCTAATCAAAAAACCCTGTTGAGTAGGCTAATTTGCAGTAGGAAATGGTGGACTAGAACGGCTGATGAAAGACTAATCAAAAAAGCCTGTTGAATAGGCTAATTTGCAGTAGGAAATGGTGGACTAGAACGGCTGATGAAAGACTAATCAAAAAAGCCTGTTGAATAGGCTAATTTGCAGTAGGAAATGGTGGACTAGAACGGCTGATGATAGCCTAATCAAAAATCCTGTTGAGTAGGCTAATGTGCAGTAGGAAATGGTGGTCTAGAACGGCTGATAACAGCCCAGCCAAAAAGCCTGTTGAGTAGGCTAATATGCAGTAGGAAATGGTGGTCTAGAACGGCTGATAACAGCCCAGCCAAAAAGCCTGTTGAATAGGCTAATATGCAGTAGGAATTCGAATGGTGGACTAGAACGAATGATAACAGCCCAGCCAAAAAGCCTGTTGAGTAGGCTAATATGCAGTGGGAAATGGCTGGATTGAACGAATGATAATACCGCAATCAGCGGAAGACACCAGCTATCTATAGGTGACCCCGGCCGCCGACGTGCGTCAGAAACACGTAAGTGGTATTTAGTTGCGGACGACAATCACACATCTCATATGGGCCTTCGGTAACAGGATAACGCTCACTGTGCTCATGTGACACAAGTACGCCAAGCAATCAGTCTGTCTTCTCCACAGTTTGTGGATACTTTGGTACCAGTTTAGGCCATGTTGATTTGATCGTATGGATGACATCTGTTCTTTTGTTTTTCTTAATGTTTCATTTTATATCGTGCCTGTCCGTTCTGTGATATCTAAGGCCATGTTGATTTGATTACATTGATGACATCATCGCGCGCCTCAATTTTTGTCCGTTTCCAGGAAAATCAATATTTTTCGATGCTGTAAATCGTACAAAACCGTACGTTTCAAATTGAGGAAATATTTGCCGTAAATTGCAAAAATATATCAGAAAACTGATAGAATGCAATCGTCAATTCCAAAGTCAAAGAAAAAGATGTGGAAGAACGAATGTGAAGAGTCTATTGTTTGCTATACCATACTCAGAATGAAGGCAACTTTTTTCTTTCAAAACGAGAGGATTCATCCATACATTATAGTGGAATAAACATTCCCGTATCCTCCCATCTTTTATTTAGTTTTATTCAGAGTAATAAAAAGTTGCAAAGTATTACTGCATTCACTTTTGTTGCATAGTCCACTTTCTTCCATAATTTTACAATACGAGATAAAAGTATCAACAGAACCAAAGAACCGTGAATACAGACCCCCTCGTGACAGAAAAAAAGATAGGTAATCGGGATATATGACACACTGACGTCACTACACATTGACATTAGATCTACGTTCGACTCAAAATAGCTCTCTGCTGTTTCCAATGTAGTAATGACGTCTAGTCACAGTTACTGCTTAGATTAATATCCTTTTGATTTACAGTATTTCAGTAGATAAAACGAATGCGGTAAAGCTGGAGTATGTATGTTTATCATGCCACAATCTAAGGAGACCGAAAATAAACCATGGAAAGATTTTACATTAGGCTTAAATAAGGTAAAGGTAAGGGTAGTCATATGGCTTTTTTGAGGCCTTAGTTGCATGTTGTTAGACCACAGCAAGTAAATTTTATGCATGACATCTTGGGCGAGATTGCGCAAAAAAACAAACAAGATGGGTACAAGAAAACAAGATAGCCTCATTTTCAAAATAGACACCATAAACGTTGTAACAAGAAGTAAAGGGACAAAATATGGTAGCACAGACAACAAGGCATTCATTCCTGTATTCAAGACATGTACTGGTGTAGTAAAAGCGACACTACCATTAAACTAGAGTCATGGCTACCTCGCGAGTGCCACTTCTGCAAGTACAATCATTAGGCTACAACGCTCATTTTGGAAGTTTTTTTAAATTAATTTTGTCATGTTGAGCATCTTCAAAGATGTTTTTTTTTAAATCAGGCGAAAATCAATGATCGTGGGGATGTCATCCATACAAGTTACTTGCTGTGGCCTCAAGTAGTGTCTTTTTACCTTCCCATCATGCAATGTGTGCACACATTAATATCACTAGCCAGGGAATTGTGCCATGTAATATCATAGTGCCCCAACTTCACCAAACAGCAGTGTTTTTCTGAAAATACTATTGATTGATGATATGATACTACTTGTGCATCAGAAAAACACAAATGCACCAAAAAGCGCCCATGGAAAAGTAAAGAAAATGATGTTTGTTGTATTGTTTTTGTGATAATTGTTGACAAATATAATTTTCTTTACTTTCCAACTTGCTGTGGCCTTATATACTGTGTCCTGGACACTGTATTGGAGGGCGGAGCCCAACCCTCTCCTTTTACCACCTTATTTGTGTTGATTCTAGACTGCATGGATCTATAACGACAAGGTTCCGTGTCTATGCGGTTCCTATATAACATTTAAAGTTACTGTGCTATCTGTAGGGACCTGTCCTTGGTACTGAATAGACCAATAGTTTTCCTGTGAAGGTTTCCAATGTGTTTTCCTTCTTGGTTATACCCAATTAAACGTAGTGTTGAATTTCAGGGAAAGATAGAAGTACAGATTTGATAATAAATTAATTTATTAGTGGCCTTGAGCAAAATCAATACATTCGAGAGAAAGCGTAGGATGTGAAATCAAGAGGCAGACTTTAGCTAGTTTTACATGCATAAACCTTTGACGGTCGCATGAGGGCGCTGCTCCAGTAAAAAACTTACTATCACGAGTACGGTAAAGCTAAGGGTACAACTCGCCGTACGTACAAATAGGGCACGTACGTCTACGTGCCAAAACGTGGGCAAATCTTTTGGGATCCGTAAGTGGTAAGTACCGCCTCCGTACGAATTCGTACGGAATCCGACTGATTTTGGAGCATGCAGATACGCCGTAGAATTTTACGTGCAGGCAAAACTTTGTGTGCCATCGGGCTGCGGATTGGCCCCCCGTACGTGCCAGTACGGGTGACGCGCCTGCCGTGCACAGAAAAACGTGGCGGACGTGGCCTCCCCCCCCCCCAAAAAAAAAAACGTACGGACAAATTGCACGTACGGCTGTCTGTGCCCTTAGCTTAATAGACAGGTGCTAACAAGGGTCTCGGCATTTCCTTTGCATTTGAAAATTGACCTGCAATTCTACCAAGATGAAACGGTGGTTATGCGCTGTATACATGATTACAATTTCCTTCCCTTTTACGTTCTATCATAGAATAATTACGATATCCCGAGTGCGTCAATGTTACATAACAGAGTAAACCCATAGACTATTAGGAGCTCTCTCATGCATCAACATCAGCCAAGGTCCTAGTGAAGAAGATATACATAGGCAAGGTTCAGTAAGATTCCGGTTTGCAACAATATGATTTAATATGAAGGTCTGGATTTCCAAAAGTACCATACTTTCAAATAAATTTATACGTTCACCAGTAAATAACAATGATAGTTATGATATTGACTGTTCTGAGTTATAGATAAACAGAGAGAAATACACTGCTATCAACAACCAAATCAGTGTATGTCTTTGTACAGCCCGACACATTGCCGTCTGTCTGCTGCTGTTTCTGTGGGATATCTTAACACATGAGTCTCCATTCTAATGTTCTGATTAAGATATAACTAGCAGTCGTCTACACGTGTATTGGGCTGCTGAGGAGACCTTCACGGGACCTTCCTTGCCTTGGTTTGAGGCTTTTGCTACGCAAACGTTGAGGTCCTTTTTGCGGCGGTGGGACCAGTGGCATGCGGAGGATGTGGCCAAAGAGAGACCATCTATTGCGGTGGAGTTCATTACCTCCATGAAAAATGGAGGTATAGTTTTTGGTGTGTCTATGTGTCTGCCTGTTCGTATTTCCTGATATTTGTGGTCAGCATAACTTAAGAACATCTTTGTAACGATATTTGGTACGTGAGTAGGTGTGGGCAAGGCGAAGGTCAAGGTCGATTTGGACCTCCTGGTGTGTGAACTTAGTACTGCAGCAGAACTGATTTTTTTTGGTATCTTTTGACTTGGACATGCTATGGTCTTGATTTTTTATGGCAGATAGCTTGTGATGTAAGGAAGAAGTGAGTCTTAGTGATGTATGTTTGTGCCCTTTAGCAGCTTGCTCTGGAACTGCAGGGGCATTTATTTTGTAACGGTGATCAGCGCTTGTCACTTGCTGTACAGCTTGCTGTTACTACCGTGGTTGCCTGGAAGTGACCTGTTATACGTCTGAGAAGTTTCCGGTGCCTGTAAAGACTTCCTGGATCTGTTTTAGGCTGCATACTAGTACTATATCTCCGTAAAACTCTTGGATTACTTTTGAACACCGTGCTAAGGCTGGGTACTCCGTGCATGACTGGGCGGCGATCGGTAAGCACTTTTGAAATGGCGGTAGCGCCAGGAAGCGTGAAAGTGCTCTCGGACTTGATTGGAAAGTGAAAGTAGAGACCTGCGGTCAGCGCCCGGACCCTAGCGGAACTGCGGAGCTTAAGAAATGGGCGATGACGCACGCCCTGCTTTTGTTGCCTACATTTCCTGCCCAAAGTAGGTAATAACACGTCTTAAGAAGGCGGGATTAAGAAGTGGTGTTGACGCAACAGGTACGCAGGTCGCTCCGGCAAATCGCGTTCATTGGTTAAGGTGATATCTCACTACACTCGGGGCGCCGGTGTGGCACTGCGGGGTTCGAAACATTATTCAACGAATTCTGGAGATAAAGAACGAATTTTCTTACTTTTTTTGTGTATTTTGTTGTATTTTGTTGTCATACTTTCACGCTTCGCAATATCTATATTATAAAAGATAGTCGAAAATAACACAACAGTGCAGCAGTGACCGAACCCCGCAGTGCCGCACCGGTGTCCCAAGCGCACTGAGACTGTAAACCTTTAGCTATCAGGAGGCAGTGTGGAGAGATACATGTACGTGCAGCAATAGAATCGGAGTTCCCCGATTTCACAGACAGTTAGGTCCAGGTTCAGGCCCGGACAGGGACCTGGTCCTCAGGACCTGAACCGTACCTGTATGTAACTGTATTTCCTGTACCCTACCTAGTTCATTGAGTCGCATAACGACCGGATACACAGGAAGTCGACGAACGACCGTTCTTCCAGTCGATGAAACAGCTTCCTCCTCTTCCCATCCTCTTCTAATTCTCTTCTAATTTGGAACTGAAGCTATATAGAATAGAATGGATGGCAGGTAGTGCATAGGGCTGCGCCTGTCTCCGTTTCAGTACCCCTTAGACCACACAGCGTTGAGCAATCACTACAGCAGCTAGTCCACTGCAGTGTTGTGTGTTCAACTACCAGGCTCTGTCCCAAAATGCCGGGTGCTAAGCACATGTGGAAAGCATTATTTTGTCGTTTTTAAAGTCTCAGATCGGATATGGCTCAGCCAGGGATCGAACCCACGACCTGCCGAATGCAAGATGAACACTCTACTAACTTGGTCTAATACAGAGTGCCATCAGGCTACAAAATAAAAACAACACGGTGGAGAAATTGTGCGCAACGAAATGAGAGTCGGTGATTGCAGCTTCTTACACCTATGTAATGATTTACTTATTATGCAGTGCAAGGGTTGACATATTAGCAACAGGTGACTATTACTGGTACCTTTTCAAGGTAAGTTTTGATCCACTCACACGAGAGGGTGTCCTACTGTTTTCGCATCGTTTTTACATAAAGTAACACAGAGCATTATCGTAAGTAACCTTCTTGTCATTGTGTGAGAATGTTTTTCTTTCATTTCAAGCCTCCAGCCTCTTCAGCAACAAAGTTAGAACAGTGCTGAAATAATTGAGACTATCTTGAATACACACATACAGGTGCAATATGCAAGATAATCATGGTGTTTTTTTTAAATCTTGACAACTTAGCATTAGACTAGTTTTAGTGAAAACGTAAGTGTACACAAAGCATGGTCCTAACAATTTTAAAAAATGTTATTTGCGTCTTGCTGTCTTTTATACATGCCTTTCGTGGCGGGACCCTGGAATCTATATGCTCCATGCAGAGGTTGGGTCGCGGAGATTGCAGTGGTCGGGATTTTTACTGGGAGCGGTTGAATTGCGAGGAGCCTACTCTGGAGCGAGCTGCCATTCGGTGCCACTCAGGTGACCCCAATACGACAGTTATTGCTCAGAGGCGGCCATTGGACTGTAGGTTTTTAACCACTCACATCGGGAAGGACCCCTACTTAATTTTAACGTGCTCGAGATGTGGCTGGACGGCCGTAACCTAGGTACTCATTTAAACCTGAGTGAAGTGAGGAAAGTCGTGTAAAGTGCTTTTCCTAAGCATTGGGACAAATCAAACCCGTTACCACTGGGTCTGGGTCAAACACCTTACCGATTGCGCCACACTCTGCTTGGAGATTTAATACCGGAATCAACTCTGCACGAAAATGAGGAAATGAAGCGAATGACGTTAATGTTGTTTGTGCAAGTTTTTCAACGGAAGTGGCAAGCCGGCATGCCCTTTTATGGCATTGATTTCTGTTCAGCCACTCGTAGGGGATGTAATAAGGGAAACTCCGATACTTCCCGTCAACTCTTTGCCAAACGAATAAACAAACAGGAAATGTTGTTTCCAGAAGATCAAGGCAAAGACGGCCGTTTGAGGATTTAAAAAAAAATGACATTAATTATATCAGTTGCATAATATCAGACAACCTTAAGGCATAATACTTTTCAATACTAAGGCTAACAGACAAATGGTACCATATTCCAGCTAGTGTAACCTCAAAACATATATAGTGGCTGTGTTTTTGTGTGATCTGGAGTAGAATAAAAAGACATTGAACATGTATTTTTTCATCTGTCCTTTAAAGGGGCATTCCACTCCAGAAGGGGGTGGTGTTTTCCAATAGATGATGTGTCAATGAATACATAATTAGCCGAATTTTGTGGAATTCACATTGCGCGATGTATGCTTTGTAAAACAATATGATACCCACCAAACCCATGCAGACCCTACTCATGCACTCCCTATACGCATACTCACTTTGTTTATGGTGCGTATTTTCGGGATAAATGAGGATCACTAAGCACACAGAGAAGGCAAATTGCTCATAAGATAGCAAAGAACACATAACAAGAACAGATTTCTTAGTGATCCTGAAACTAGCTTTGTAACCTTGCCTAAAAGTTTTGCATTGTATTCAGCCATAGGATTAATTCAATCAGAGGGTACTTTGGGAGTTTAGTGGAAGACTGAATGCTTTTGCGGCACGTGGGGCAACTGGGTACTTTATCGTATAATGTGAAGTAGTATGTATTTATTACTTCCTAGAATTAATATCTATCGGAAAATAACACTCCCGCGTGGAGTGGAATGCCCCTTTAATTGGTGATAACTTTATTGTTAGATTTTATAAGATACAACGTATGTCAACTTTTATTACTCGAGAAGCTGACATCTCCAGGTTGGATCTAGTTCTTTTCTCAGTTCTGTGGTCTTCTAGGGTAGGTATGGTTCTTTGACGTGTCCCAATTTCACCTGGCGTTTAGCTACATAGGTAGTGTGTGTAGTCCAGTGGTTAGCGGCCCTGCTTCAGTGGAACTAGAACTAGAAGCCGTGAGTTCGATTCCGGTTGAGTCGCTCACCCAACGCTACCGGAAAGGGTTGCAGTCCTTTGGTCCACTGTTCATTGTGCTTGTCGAAAAGAGCTAGCCAAGGGGAAATTTCCCCGGTACAATGAACCGTTGTAAATACTGTACATAGCGTCTGTCCTCTCTGTCACGACCAGTGGAAGACTAGGTCTTCAGTGAGCTAAACTGGTTCGAGATCCCTTTCCTTTCCCCTTTTACGTATCCTACGGCTGCAAAATTCTTTGACAAAAATGCAGTTTTAGAAATTGGAAAAATATATCAAATCTTTCCCCGAAAGTTTGCTGCCGATTGCCGGATGGCCTGTGGCCAATAACCCCTCTGCCGGCTAAACTCCTTCCCATACTGTATTGTATTGTGTATACAACCATTTTTTGATTGACATGTATGTAACAAATTTTGTATGTACGTCTTTGTCTTGTCATGAAGTCCAGGAAGATTAGTGGTACATCACTAATGGATTTTTTAAATAAAGTCTCAAAGCCTTAAAGTCTCAAAGTCTCATTTGCCAAAGCAAGATCTGCTTGAAGTTGGAGATTATTCCGAAACAGGATCCTGACCTGATGAAGCAAGGACAGCGATCGGTGATCAACGATGACAAAGAGTGTTTCAGCTGTTGTGGTTTTCCCATAGTAGAGTCTACCCTCCAAGCAGAGGTTCAGCTCCAGATGGTCATTGACGCGCATTTTAACGTTTTTACCGGGCTTTATATTTTGTACAGCTTGACTTGTCCTGTTTGCTGGGACAGTATTTTTCTCACGGACATCTACTAAAACTTTGACAGATATACGACAATAGATCACAAAACAAAATAACAAGGACGCTCAAAACATACCCTGAGCCACGCACCTGCTTGAAATATGACAAATTCACCCGACATCGACATATTTGGATTATTATTCAAGCAGAGGTTAGATTCCGGTGTTGTTGTTTTTTTGTTTTGTTTTTTGTTTTTACTTCATTTTAGATCTTTTAGGCGTTTTTTATGTGCCCTCTATTTTATGAGGATGAATCTTTGTCGGCCAACCAAACTACCCATTACCCACCTTCCATCCTAAACAAAACGCCTAAAAAGTCGTCAAAAACCAGCCGGGACCCTAACCTCTGCTTGAAGAGTAATTCAAGATTGACAATAACATGTGACGCAATAAAGGGCGGGGTCACCAGTCATCTCAGGTCACTCTTGTTCCCAGTACCTTCATCCACAAAGCACCTACTCAGACTTTACAATAAAACCACCCTTCCAAATTGCTATTGTGACTACATTTTGTTATAATGAGCATTGATATGTGAATTAATATCGTTTTCGTCTGACGTTTATTGGATTAATGACCCAATTTTTTAACCGCGGTACTGGGAACGAGTTGAGGTCAGCCACCCCAAATGGCGACACGCCTGTTCCTGCATGCTGTGCGCTCGTGAAGATGAAAATTTTGTCGTTTTTGCTCCTTTTCTTAGGTTAAACGTCGCCAAACCTCAGCTCAACAAAGCATGAGGTTGATAAAGACTTTAAGGTCTTATTTAAAAACTTTATGTCCGCCGTGCTAGCTGTTGAAATTGTCACTTCGCGTCTCATGCAAGTTGTTGTTGTTTTGGGGTCATCTTATTTCCGAGATTTTCTTTTAATGTTGACCTCGACATTATCACAATGACGGAGTTTCTGATCGGAGGGTTTTCCACATGTGGTGCCTGTGTGTTTACCAACCCACTGGAGGTGAGGATTATCTTTTTATTTCAGCAAAAATGTCGTTCCCACCTCTGCCCCCCTCCCCCCAAGTTTAAAATTACTGTGTAACGTTACGCAACAGGTTTTGCAACATATTTAGGAGGGATTTCACAGTCTGTTGCTTCTTTTCACCTTCATCTATGGTCATCTACTGTGATCTATTCTAGGGCAATATTTTCCCCTCACTTAGTATACTAGGTCTCATATTGACAGAGTTCAAAACAGGTCTATTTGTTTTGAGATATTATGCGTAAAGTCACATAGGCATTACCATTATATATATTATATATTATGGTCAAATTGCAAATTGAAAAAAACATTCTCACATAATCCTTTATATTACAACAAGAAAGTTTGTAATATAAAGGATTATGTGAGAATGTTTATTTTACCCATTTGCTTTCTACTGTTCAGCCTCTACACCATGCAAATTGTTGAAACAGTGCTGCATGCTGAAATAACTGAGACGTGTTACATATCAAAGCGGGAATTATTTGAGCACTTAGCAATTTGCAATTTGACCATATAGTCGGTTTAATACTTTTTTTAGGGAATGACCTTACTTAAAACAACCTGATGATAGATTGTTCCTCAAGAGTGGTTGACCCTCCCCTCCCTAAAGCCTACATTCGGCAAGTTCTTGCTAGGGTTTGTGGGTAAACGAAAACATTTTATTTCATCGGTTGTATGAGGAATGTCAAAATGTACGACCATATCCATTTCCCCTCTCCAGGTTGTGAAGACCAGAATGCAGCTCCAAGGCGAGCTGAAGTCCCGTGGAACGTACCAGCGCCATTACCGTAACGTGTTTCACGCCTTCTTCACCATCGGCCGTGTGGATGGACTGCTGGCCCTACAGAAGGGCCTGGTGCCCGCGCTATGGTAGGTGGAACATGTGGTGCTAGTTAGCATCAGACTTACAGGTGACATAGACTTACTCTAACATGCATGTGCATGTAACCTCTTATTCTTAAGAAAGTGATGCTAGACCCTCACAAATATCTTCTGTAATGTCAGGTTATGCAGATAGAACATGTGACTAAGTGACCAGAGGATCCTAAGTTGCAGGAAGATTATGGCGCCCCCCGTCTCTGTTGAGTGATGGTTGTACTAACTTGTAGAGCCCCGTTGTAGATCTAGAATTCCTCTCAGTTTAACTCTGATGCAGACTTACTGGCCGCTATTTTGCATAACCGGTGCAATGGCCGAGTGGGTAGAGTGTTCGCCTTGCATTTGGTAGGTCGTGAGTTCGATCCACGGTCGAGTCATACCAAAGACTTTAAAAATGGTACATGCTGCTTTCTCTGCTTAGCACTCAGCACTAATGAGGAAGGGTATGAAAGTTAAACACACATCACTACCAGCGGACCAGCCCCCTGCTGTAGTGACTTGCACAAATGTGTGGCCCAAGGGCTTCGAAGTGGAGATGGGCGCCACCCTAAGCATCTGCATAGATGCACGGGCAACTTTAACTTTTAATTTTTTCATATTTTGCAGGTACCAGTTTTTCATGAACGGCGTTCGACTGGGCACATACCAGAGCCTGGACAACCTCGGCCTGACCACAGACAGTAGTGGGAACGTGGTATGGTGGAGAAGTATCATGGCAGGGGCAGCGTCTGGTTGTGCAGGGGCCTTTGTCGGTAGTCCTATCTATATGGTCAGTACACATGTCATGTCCAGCATCTAATACAGCTATACATCTTTTAAATGAATAGGAAAATGTGTTATATAGCGATTCTCGGAATCTTTGGAGTGTTTTTTGCTGTGAAAAGCTGAAAACATCATTGTTTACAGTGTGTGACTCTAGCACTATTGAAACTTAACACCCCTGTGAACACTCAATTTTCTCTTTACCACACAATTAAATCACTGTGAACTTAAAGACATTTACAGTATGTACATATCAATCATTTTCAATCCCTTTTGTTAGCAAGTTATGGTCTTTCTGTTGAATTTTGTAGTAATATTTGATGACAGTGCTTCCAAGAACAATACGTAAGAAAAGCATCAATATTTTTCATGATTGGTAAATTGTGAGTACATAAGTTCACACAATATCAAGCAATGGACTAAGAAAAGAAGTTATTATTGAGGAGCATGTCCCTGTTACATGGCCACGGTGAAGGACAACCTAAAGCCACTAGTATACAAAGGGCCATATATGGGCATAGAGTGGTACCACCTCAGTCACGCCCCCAACACGCCCACCCACCCACCAATCACAGGCCATGTTTACCTTTAGTTTAAAGGAGCCCATGACTTTTTGACCCCCTTTCATTTCCCTATTGTTATATTGTTGTGGCAGCAATGATGAATGTCTGCTTGCTATGTGTATTAGTGAACTTTGTCATGTTCAAATAACAACTCAAACATGAAAGCAACAGGGAACAGAAATGGGGAAACACATATACAAAATTCCTGTTTTGAATTCATAGTGATGAATTCATAGCTAATGCCATGCTGATTTAATTGTATGCATAAACTACTGGGTACCTAAAAACTGATGCAAGTGTACGAAGAAAAAACTAAAAAGAAGTTTGGTTCTACGTGACCAGGAAGGTTGAACAATTAATTGAACACACTGGTCATGGTATACCAAATATCAAATTATGCCAAATAGCAATTACTCAAGCAACAAGATAAGATTTTAATTTTCCAAAATCATATCGAGTTGCTTGAGTAATTGCTTTTTGGCATATCTTATTACCTGGATGTCTATCCTTTATCAATGCAAAAGCGGCCTGCAGGCCGATTTGAGGTTTCATGAATAAAAAAACGTTCAAAGAAACAAACAGATATCAAATTCTTTATTTTTGTTAATTTTTCTTTGACTTTGGCTTGCATTCTACAACACTCGCCAGTATCCATTCTTGGCGATTTTTAAAAAATTTGCTGAATATATTTGCTCACTTTTACAGTATGGCCACAAACCTTTTTTTTTAACTGACAAAGAATTGATGCACTTGCAGAATTCATCCATGAAAGTCAGTGTGGATTAAGGCGTATCAATAACTGAAAATAATACATATAAAATACTGTTATTTAGTAACTGTTATTTAGTAACTGTGGTAAAATGTTGTGTAGGTGGTCGGACACATCACAACAATGACTATATGTACAATCAGATACCAGAATTAATGATTAACCTACTTCCTTGTCACTATATCAAAAAAGTACGTTAGCCCTTATTGTTATGTTAACTAGGATGTTAAGCTTGTTTGTTTGTTTGTTTGAACCTTATTTATTCATGAGAAGCTCAAATCGGCCAGCTGGCCACTTTTCATTGAGGTCATGAGGGAGGTCAGGGTCATATAAAATATAATACAGATACAGATTACATTGAGTACTATTAGATTCATCAACCTATATCAGTACACATACTTGGTACAAAACATATAGTGGTGCAGATGGCTCAGTGTTCATAGTCCGTGTCCGTTCGTTTTGGTCAATACCTTTTACTTCAAGAGTCTCTTAAAGCAGGTCAGATTTGGAGCCGTACGTGTGTTTGGTGGTAGGTTGTTCATTAGACATTGGGTCCACGGTAGGCTATTGATCTTCTGAAGGTCTCTCGATTCGGTTTTGGGACAACTAGTTGACTACTTGTGCTTTGTCTGGTTGTCCGTGTACTCTGGTCCCTTTATTCTTTACCTCTAATTTATGCTTTGGTAATAGTTGTTGCCATACATGTACTGTGTACAATTGTCGTGCAATAAAGTTCTCTATATTTGCACCCATTGCCAATAGTCTGCTGCTGATTTTTATTCCAGGTGAAAACCCAGCTCCAGTCCCGGTCAGCCTCCACCATTGCCGTGGGTCACCAACACACCCATGCCAGCATGACCCAGGGGTTAAAGGGCATTTATGCAGAGTATGGCATCATGGGACTGTGGCGAGGGGTGAGCGGCGCCATGCCGAGGGTCACAGTGGGGTCAGCAGCCCAGCTCAGCACATTCGCTATCTCCAAGGAGAAAATACAGAACCTGGGGGTAGGATGTCTTTGAATTTCTCTGTCTCTCTCTCTCTCTCTCTCTCTCTCTCTCTCTTGACCATCTGATGACAAAAAATGGTTTATGCATTTTCTAGTCAAAGTTTAAATACTAGTTAGCCACTCTGACTTTGTTATATGGATGACATCTTGGTGTTCATCAATTTCTGTCCAAAGAAATTTGCAACCATAGTTACACAAAGAATCCAATTACAATATTTATTTGAAAATGAACACTAATTTTGTAGAATGTCAAAGTCGATTCCAAAGTCCAAGAAGAAGAAGAGAAGAATAAAATTTATTGTTTGGTATACAAATGTCTATGTTCAGTCATTTCTTCCTGAAAACTTGGATTTCATAATGAAGACAATTTTTTTTAAAAGTTTTATTTTATTTGCAGGCTCACAGTTTTGGTGTGCTCCCAAGATGTCATCCATATAATTAAATCAGTATGGCCTTTGTAAGGCCATGTTGATTTGATTATATGGATGACATCCGCGCTCGCACCAATTTTTGGCCGTTCCCCCCCAAAAAAAAGTTTTCGACCACACAATAAATTGTGCAAAGCAGCTGTAAAATGAGCACAAATATTCTGTAGATTGAAAAAAAAGTATCAGAAAACAGATAACTAATCAGTGAAAAGCCATAGAATGCCAAAATAAATCTAAAGTCAAAGAATAAGATGCGAAAGGACAGAAAGAAAAAATCTACTGTTGGTAGGGGGAGGTACCAGTACAGAAATTTCAGGTCCCGTTCAGGTCCAGAGGATCATTTTCAGGTCCGAATCTGAATCTGATTGTCTGTGGAAACTTAAGAACTGGCAATACTCAAAACAATGGTAATTGGTCAGTTTTGCTACAAAGGAATCTGTTTGGTGGATTATTGGACTCCCACTGGCATTTAAAAATCCCATCTCCAAGTAATAAAGGCTACCTGTCTCTGTACCTTTGACTGTAGAAACTTGGTACAATTGACTATAAACTCTACTTGACTTCCTTTTGTTGTCTTCTTGGCCCCCGGTAAGACCCCAAATGCCTGCCGACATAGTGTGTCCATTTTGTAATTGGCGAAACCTGTTCCTCTGATTTTTTTCCAGGTCTGTTTTTTTTCGGATTGGTCCAAGAGGAAAAAAAAAATGTCTTGCACCCATATAATGTACTGGTCCCTACACCTAACTGTTGGTATACCATGTGTGTTTAGTCCTATGTTAAACCTTCCTGGCCACTTTGATTTCATACTGGAGGCAACTTTTTTTTTTGGCCAAACTTTTTTTTTATTCGCTCGCTCGCATCAGTTATGGAGTTCCCAGAGGATGTCATCCATATAATCAAATCAACATGGCCTAAGCAAGAAAAGAGAGAATATTGCTTTGATATACTGAATGGCCCTTGATTTATAAATCATTCTACTCTCTTGCAGATCTTTCCACACAACAGTTTTGCAGTGCCGATGCTGGGTGCCATGGTGAGCAGTGTTGTCGTGGTAACGTTCATGACGCCGTTTGACGTGGTCAGCACACGACTCTACAACCAACCCGTGGACGCCCGTGGGAAAGGAACGTTGTACCGGGGAGTTTGGGACTGCTTCAAGAAGATATTCCACAAAGAAGGAGTCTGGGGATTCTACAAGGGGACTGCAGCATCGTATTTCCGTCTGGGACCGCACACAATTTTGAGCCTACTTTTCTGGGATCGCTTCAGGGAACTTTACTTACATCTCGGGAAGGGTGATTCTGCAGTATAGGATGGACAGAACCCAGGACTGAGATACAAACAAACTTGCAGTCCAGGGTCATTCCCTCATCTGGATGCATACTTGTAAACGCTAACGTGATTGATCCTGTTTTTAATTCAATTTATACAAATGAACAATATATTGAGAAAAAACAGACGTTCCAGATTTCGTCTGACATCTTTCTGCAGTAAACGAAAATGGATGCTTTCTGAATAAGGGTCACCTGTAATTTCTGACTAAACAAGAAAGCTTCTGAAAAAAGCTGGCCGGTGCGTATTTTGGAAAAAGCCTGGATGTTAAACAAAATCACATGAAAAAAAGAGTTTTTAAACATCGAATTACTAAATTGGTCTGTTTTCTATTCAAAAAACATTACATGAGATTTGTCTAACAAAGAAAAAAAATTGTTACAAGTGGGGTACGAACCCACAATCCACGGCTGCAAAAGCAAATCTCTATATCCACCCAGCACGTAGACCGCTCGGCCACGCTAACTCCATTGCGTAATCGTGCGTATAGAAGGGCTATAAGAAGAGTTTGGTTAGATTGACCGATCCATGCATCCATGCAAACCAAACCGTTGAACAAACGGCTTCTCTCGCCTCTAAGCCGGTGCTACGCACCGGCAAAAACTTTGGTCTCACCCAACTGTCTGACTGATTGACTCCATTCTTTCTGTGCCTTTACAAAGATTGGAGTCGATCGGTTGAAAGTTTGGGTGAGTCCAATTTTTGTGTTGGAAATTACAGTATAACGTTATTCAGAAAGTTATGAAAATGAACGCTTACTTAAGACTTTCTTTTGTAAGGATTGAATGAGAAATATTTTATTTTTATTCCTAGATGCATAATCCTTTCAAAGGATTGGTAACTTGGTACAAGTTTTATGGAGAATGGAATGCAAAAAGAGAGAATATCGGAAGATGTGACAGAGTGTGGGCATGTGATGACAATGGCGGGACAGATGATTGTTTTAAGTGAGTATCTCACTGAACTATGCTGATGCCAAATTGTTGAAAGCATTGCCATTAAAAGGCAATTTTCAATGATTAAAGATACATCAAAAAGAAATTTGCAGTGATAAAAGGATGCTGGTGCAATTATAAGATTTATCACTTGCACCATTCTGTGCTCATTTGAGGCATTTTACGCAAATCGGGACTGATTTGCACCACTTGGTGACATTCTCCTACGCAGTCGTGTCAAAACTCCTTGTGTTTACCTCTGCTATCTTGTGCACTCAGACCAGTTAGGGACCGCCCTACTTATACATATTAATGAGCTTGCCCTTATATGGCAGTCAGCCGTTGGGGATCGGGCGTAGGAGAATGGAGCCATGTAATACGTAACATGATTGGCTGATAGCTTCCCAGCGGCCTTTGCGAGACAGCTTGCGACAACAAAAAGCCCAAGAAAAGCCTATTCTCTGATTGGTTGACAGCTGGTTTGTGTCGACAATCATAATAACCACTGATTGGGCATGAGATAGCAGGGCCCCATAGGCTAATGCCGTTGGGGACCGGGTGTTAGGAGGATGCTTGGTGAATGTCTGGTACAAAACAGTGCATTCTGGTGTAGTCCAGTGATACACATACTTAAAACAAGGTTTGTTGGAAGGATTGGAAGTGACGTCAGATAACAGTGCTTAGAACAGTGACCAGAGGAAACTGTGTGAGCCATGTATGTTCAGTATTTCTCTTAAGTATAAATCAGGCAGTGATAACGATAACCCGTACAATGAGGGTATTTTCATATTATTGTTGCTTTAACTTATATACTCATTTTAGATTTATCTATAAATGTTGACAATGTTGCTTCATCAGGCTGGTATGACATGCAATCATAGGATAATGGGATCTTTTGACTTGATTTCTAAGATTTGGGTAGTGTTTTTATCTTAGATGGTGTCCAGGCAGTTTGCTGTTGGTGCTACCCAGACTGGGGTAAAAGCTGCAATCAGTCAAGCTATTGATAAACAAGAAATTGATGATAAACAAGAAATTGATGATCTCATTCCTCTGTGAATTGTTGTTAATTTCTTGTTTCATCCGTTACTGTTGATTGTGAATTTTGTTGCTAACTCTATCTATTCCATGTTCTCAATTGCTCCTATAAGGCAACAGAAATTCATGTAGCAGGAAATTGAAGACAGGAAATGAGATAACCTTTCATGTAATTCGAAGACCTTTGACCTAACTTCCTGTCAGTGTCCCAAAGTGTGTAGCAACTATAACCTTGGGCCAAGCCATCTTGCCAACCTGTGAACTCTATTTCCTGCCTTAATACATCCTGCTACTCCACAACATTCAAACATCAACAAACATCGAAACAACAGACATCATACTGAAAAAAATAGCTCCATTTTTATAAATAGATTGGGAAAAAAAGCAATCAAAATATGGAAACATCTTACATCACACTTTTTTTTTCTAGATATATGTCCAAAGATGGCGCAGATCTGTAACAGTGTACATTGCAATACGATTGAACGTATTGTAGATTCCTTTATTTTTGCGGCGACATACTTTCGCAGTAGAATCGAGGCTTTTCTCTGTGTTTTAAGTTCACGGCTGAAGCAATTCTATAGTATAGTAGTAATACATTTTAAATGTTCATGATGGTGTCGCGAATTTACCTACATAAACACTCATATAGTAGAGTTCCTTTAAACACAACTAGACGTCGTACTCACATCTAACGTTTGATGTCTGTCAGGCACCAACATTAAGATTTAGAATAACTGGATCTGCTTCTCGCTGCGACTTTTAGCTGATGTAGGTGGCGCTGCAGCAGCGAGAATGCCGTCCCAAACGTTATCGTTTGTATACACCTTCATCTCTGGATGTGAGTACTATCCTGGTTGTGTTTAAAAGAACTTTACTATATGAGTAATTACCAACCCCATGAAACTAGTTACGGATACATGGAACACTGTGGGTCTGGAACAACACTTACTGGACGGACAGGTCGATTCCCGATCTGTTTCCGGATCCGGTCCTTCGTAACATACCTGTAGGACAGGTCATCACAATAGCCTGACTGGTGAGCCATCAGAAAATGGGGCAGGTGACCTGAGGTAAACTGTGCCGGCTACTTGTCTGTACTTCACGGCGTGTCTGTCATATTTTCTGCACCGGTGCTAGCTGTTCGCTCTGCTCTTGTTCACTATGGCGGAGTTTCTGATCGGAGGGGTTTCAGCGTGCAGTGCCACGCTGTTCAGCAACCCACTAGCGGTGAGAACAATCATTTTTTTCTATGTATAAAATATACCACATGTATACACGTACAAACATGTAGTTTGCGTATATGCCCCCTCCTCAATACTTGTACAATAGTATCCTAAACATGGTGTAAAACTTAAAACTTCTACCGAACAAAATATGCGCCTTTTTCATTATGTCACGGTTAGATATTGACAGGTGTCCAAACCTATCATATAAGCCGAGTCACTTTGTTCTCTTGCGAATCTTGAGAACAAAAGTCTCTTGAAAAAGACTCGGCCACAAGATTTGATATTAGACCAACACTAAGGGCTGGTGGGACCGCGTGGCACGATCGGGAGCACGTTGGTCTCAGGCCCGAGAGGTCACGGGTTCAAATCCGCTTGCCGTGTCACCGATCTTGTGCCCTTGGGAAAGGCACTTTACACGACTTTCCCCACCTAATATTATAACTCAGGTGTAAATGAGTACATAGCTGCGGCTGGTGGCAGTGACAGGCCTTTGTGGTGGTGACAGGCCATAGGGGCATGTTCGGGCATGACGCACCCGCCATGACTCATGAGTCAGGGGTAGGAGGAACCCCTTGCATCCTTGGTCGGAAGTCCTCCTAGGAGACGGAAACTCCAAACAACAAACCTGCATCTGCTGGGGCCGTCTTACACGTTGCATACAGTTGCCCCTGTAGGACAACTGCGCCAGTGGACGAGAGGGTGGAGAAGGACGTGCACACCCCTCCTTCACCTTAAAAACCCAAGTGCAGGCCAGGCAGACGGGTCGCCTTAAAAGATCTTAAAAGCCGTCTGCCTACCATTGTCTTCCGAGACAGACGGATGCCAACAAAGGGCTATAAGGAAACCTCACCCTATGGCATAGCTGACAAGCTCGTCCTAATCTATGCTCGTCCGTTTCCGGATTCCAAATAATTCCTTAATTGGAAATGGATCACAAGCTTATAACTTTCCGACCTATCACAACTTGCAAGAAGGCTAACTAGCTATGTCATGGGGTACGATTCCCCTATAACCCTTAGTGTCAATCTGCGTTAACAAAAATATCAATATCTTGGCTTCCTAGTCACTTTCATCCTTGTTGTCCTCATCGATTATAAACAGACTCCAAAAAGCCTTTCCCTTATTTGTTACTTTTCTATGACTTTTATGTTGCACGGCTTCTTTCACATGTCGCTTTCAAGGACAGTACGTCGTGCTGCCAACTAGATGACATTGAAGGTTGCGTTGAGGTCGTAGTTTTATCCAGCTACATTTAGAAGTTGAGAGAACTGGTAGAAATTGGCTGAATAGCAAAAAAATGATTCGTCAGAGATGTTAGTCGTCCAAGAAGAAGAAAGTCATGTCCAACAAAACGGACGATAACTCCTCTTGCAAAGCACTCATCGTATATGGGTGCTTCACTACTGCCATCGCGTTTAATATGGGCACCATGTAAATCATCACGGTGTAAGGTCATACAGAACATTGGTCCAAACGAAGGCCTTCTTTAACCACGGTAAAAAAAAAGAAACCTGAAGTGATGCGGCCACGTGTCACGGTCATCGGGACTAGCCAAAACTATCATGTATGGAAACGTCCAGGGATGGAGAAAGTGGGGGTAGGCAAAGGGTTGCAGACAGACATGACACTATGTGATCATTAAATATTTTTATTTTGGAAAAGAACTGTGGTGCACCAACGGTGAAATAGTTGGAATATAGTTAGTATGGCAGCCGTGAAATGAGATCTTCTTTCACCACAGGTCGTCAGAACTCGCCTGCAGCTCCAAGGCGAGCTGAAGTCCCGTGGAACGTACCAGCGCCATTACCGTAACGTGTTCCACGCCTTCTTCACCATCGGCCGTGTGGACGGACTGCTGGCCCTACAGAAGGGCCTGGTGCCCGCGCTATGGTACGGAGGAAGCATTGCTATTAAAAAGTCATTGGTTTCAGCTAGGGGGTAACGGTACAGAAAATTCACGTACAGGCACGGTACAGGTCCAGAGGATCAAGCCCAGGACCTGAACCTGGGCCTAATAATCTGTGAAAACTTGTGAATGGACGATACTAAAGAAAAACCCGGCCAATTTCTTTACAAATGATTCTATTTGGTGGAGTATCCGACGTCCAATGGCATTTTCAAGAGACTCGATGCTACAGACAGATTTGTATATATCTTTGGATGCCGCAACTCCCATAATGCAAAGATAGGCAAATATATCAAAGACTGCTTTGCTATTAGAAAAAGTAATGAAACTCATGTATAGCCCAACTTGATTGTAACACTATATCAAAGACTTGTGTTAGCCCTTCTTGTTATGTTAATTAGGATATGAAGTCTTATTCTATACACCTATTTTGTACTTTGTGTAACAGTCGTTGCCATACATTGTACCATGTACAAATGTCGAGCAATAAAGTTCTTCTATCATGTAAGCAACATTAACTGCCTCAGAGTCTGTTTTCTGTTTTAGACCTATAATGTGCTACTAGTAAGATGAGGTGTTGTTAGTATTATATATGCTAGTATAAATGTCTATTAATGTTTCTGTAGGTCCCAGTTCTTCATGAGCAGTGTTCGACTGGGCACATACCAGAGCCTGCACAACCTCGGCCTGACCACAGACAGCAGTGGGAACGTGGTGTGGTGGAGAAGTATCATGGCAGGGGCAGTAGCAGGCTGTGCTGGAGCTTTTGTAGGCAGTCCTATCATCATGGTCGGTATATGCGTCCTGAACTCAATCTTCTATTTATTCTGGTACAAATTGAGCAGTGGTCACTTTCTATGCCTCATCTAGAATACCAAGGGTGCACAAGTCAGATTTCGGGGCAAAATTATATAATATGGAGCCCTTCATCAATATTCACCAAGTTTTTAGATAATTGAGGTCAGTACTTACCAGCCGACGTTCTTTTGAAAATCACTATAGGTAACAAGTTTAAACTGTGATCAGAGATAAGTGGGTCGTGTGCCTCATTCCGGGTTTGATGAAATGACTGGGCTGTCTCCCAGGCCTGTCCAGCAGGCCAGTCTAGCTGGCCTGACAGCCCAACCTTTTCATCAAACCTTCTCATTCTATGAAATCTACGAATCATCATCAAAATCTTTAAACTAGAATGAAGTTGCCTGACTTTTAGCAGAGCTGATGTTCACTCGTACACCTTTAATAGGTCGCAGCTCAATTGTCCTTCTCTCTCATAGCATCCCTGAGTTTCAAAAGGATGTTGTCTACAAAGTATTGATCGCAATGATACAGTAAAGTGCCCAAGAGGATCACTCGGGGAACAGATGAAATCTCGTCTATGTACAGGTCACTATAGACGGGATTTTCAACTTACTTCAATAATGAATCGTAAATGGGACTAAGGGACTGTCTTAAAGTGGTCACATTGGCCAGGTGGCCCTTATGTAGAGGTATAAACAGGTTTAAGCTATACAGTACATATATGCCCTTAAAAAGATCATGTGAAGGGTTGATACTAGAATACATGTATTGGAAGGTTCTTGAACACACACACAAAGTAATACTCACTCCCAACGTTTTGGTGTCTATAAGACACCATCATCAGGGTAGAATGGCTGGACTCACTGTTGCTTATAGCCGATGTAGTAGGTGGCGCTGCAGCAGTGAGAATGCCTCCCAAACGTGACTCAGTTTGCATTCCCCCTCATCTCGTGCCATGTGTTGACCTTTGTCCCAGGTGAAAACCCAGCTCCAGTCCCGCTCAGCCTCCACCATTGCCGTGGGTCACCAGCACACCCACGCTAGTATGACCCATGGGTTAAAGGCTATCTACGGAGAGTATGGCATCTTGGGACTGTGGCGAGGGGTCAGTGGACTCATGCCAAAGGTCACCGTGGGGTCAGCAGCCCAGCTCAGTACATTCGCTATCTCCAAGGAGAAAATACAGAAGCTGGGGGTAGGGCATCTTTCATCTTTGTAAAAAAAACATCAATGGCAAGTCACGACAGATTTTTGTCATTTAGTCAAGTTTCAATGTCCAAATGCAAACTAACTTTAAACTTAAAGGCAATATCTTATAATAATTCAATGTTATATCATGACAGTCTCTAAACTCTAAAAAGAAGCAAATTTTTACAGATAGGATAACAGCGTTTCATTGCAAAGTACAAAAGGCACTTTTAATGGTGAAAAGCAACTTAGCATGCCTCCTAGTAGCTTTCTTTAGTGCTACAGAGGATTTAGTTGAGCAATAATGCGCCACTATGCTTTTTGCAGATCTTTCCACACAACAGTTTTGCAGTGCCGATGCTTGGTGCCATGGTGAGCAGTGTTGTCGTGGTAACGTTCATGACGCCGTTTGACGTGGTCAGCACACGACTCTACAACCAGCCCGTGGACGCCCGCGGGAAGGGAACGTTGTACCGAGGATTGTTGGACTGTTTCGCAAGAATATTTCAAAAGGAGGGAATCTGGGGGCTCTACAAGGGAACTGCGGCATCATATTTCTGTATGGGACCTCATATAATTTTGTGTATGCTATTTTGGGATCAGCTAAGACAACTGTACTTGCATACAGGAAAGTTAAGAGACTCACAAAAGTAGGATGGAAGAAACTCCGAGGAGTAACGGAAAACCTTCAAGGCTTCTCAACAGAAACTTTTAACATTGACGTAACATACAAACACGCAATTGTAACGGAAAAGGCATACAGAAGATATCAGAAGCTAGAGTGGAGTGTAACATTAAAATAAGAGATACTGTTCTTGCCGCGCTTTGAAATATCCATATCCATCCAATGGTGCTCTGTGCTGTAGTAACGTAAACGTTACTTTTACAGTATAGTAGAATTGAATGGCTAACACGTTATGACACGGAAACAGCGCACTGTTGATCTACTTCCGAATACAGGGCACAAAATATTATCTCATATGTTCTCTCAAACATTTTTCAAACATTAAATGCTGGACACTTTATACACTTTCACTGGTATGGACTTGTTTCTGCTGGATACTATTTAGAATTTGCTGCCTTCTGACATCGGAACAACAGAGTAGGAGATGCTGATTCTCTGCTGGCCCGTTTGGTGATATGTGATCAACAAGACTGAAAGTTCGTAGCCACTCGCCCCACCCCCTCCATACACACGCAATCTATACTTTAAGTTTATGGCCAGTGAGTGTAGCGAGAGTATGCGCTTTGATACAAAATCATTCGCGTACTGTTGATGACGACCTCATTCGTGTCAATGGTTGTACTTTACATAGATTCCGCAAGGTGGCGTTAGAGCACGGGAGATAACAACAACAGGAACATCTGTGATGAATCATGCATAAGTTTACGAAAGAAACCCCCGTGGCGTTTTCTCAGGTCTACGTCGCATTCTGACGATTCGATGTTTTTTTGGTAGTCAGTGCGTATCTAGGAGTCCAAGGTGGCGTCTTGGAGTATTCTAAACAGCCAGCGTAGGTAAGGTTTCGACATCAGAACTCTGTTCGAAAGTGCTTCCTGCAGCCTGATTCCAGCTTGGGACATGTCCCAAACACGAAAGTGGGGGAGGGGGGCAGGGTTCTATTTTCCCGCGTCGTTTGTTTAAACTATTTAAACTATGGATTATTAATTTATTTTGTTACTTACATGTAGACTAGCACAAAACTGAAGTCCCCAGGCCACGGGTTTACGGAAAAGGCTGGGCTGTCTACCTGGGCTGTCTACCTGGGCTGGCTATCACGTCAGGCTACTTGGACCTACGAAAGCCCATTGGGACAAAAACTGTTTTAGCAGTAGGGTTGTTTGTGCTCAATGAATACGCTATGTGTGAAGGAACTGTATGTGAATGGGCTGTATGTGAAGGAGCTGTGTTTGAAGGAGCGGTGTGTGAAGGGGCTTTGTGTGAAGCAATTTTGACACTGTGTTACATAACCCAGATGTTCTGGGTTCAAATCAGTTGATATGCCACCGATCTTGTGCCATTGGGAAGGGCTATTAACACGATTTATTGGGCTGATTGGATTAGTCTTAAGACTGGTGGCTAGTTTGTCAAAGGCGTCCAGGAGCCATTCTTTAGTGGCTGTCAGGGTCCTTCTACGCCATACATTAAGATCGACAATTGAATCGTTGCTAAAATTGAATTCTTTTCGTTCGAATGTTCTGTCAAAATGTCGCATTGCCCACAACAATCGTTTACGTATAATAATGAATTTTCCTAGATCTTGTAGCGCAAGTGAAATGTTTGTATTTAACAATACGGATACCTTCGACGCCAGATGGCGCAAACAGTGCCATTCATTTGTAAGTAGGCTTTTCAATTCATCCAATACCATTGTGCAGTCTGTGCTCAGGTCCGACTCTTTTTACCACAATTCTTTCTTCCCCAATCTCTGGCGGCGCCTCTATACTTAGTCATAATATTTTCATGATGGTCTAAAATGTTGTACATATTTTATGTTTTTCATGTTTGTCCATGTGTCTTATGGGCCAGTTAGAGCCTGAAATAAAGTAAAGTAAAATGCAAGGGTCTAGAACTGCTGCCATTCGGTGCTAACTCAGACCTCAATACGACAGCAATTACCCCAGGTGTAGCCGTAGGACTTAAGGTTTTGAACCACTTACACTGGGAAGGAAGGACCCCTAGTCTTTTCCGTAAGTCATTTGCCCTATCTGAGGGACCCTTATAATTACCGAAGATAGGTACTCTTTTTAAGAGCCCTTCCCAAGTGTACAAAATCGGTGGCATATCAACTGATTCGAACCCAGAACCTCTGGTTATGTAACATACACAGCTCCTTCAAACACAGCTCCTTCACACACTGCCACTTCACACAACTCATTCACATAATAACACACAGATCCTTCAGACACAGCTTCTTCGCTGAGCACAAACAACCCCTACTGCTAAAACAGCTTTTGTCCCAATGGGCTTTCGTAGGTCCAAGTAGCCTGACGTGATAGCCAGCCCAGGTAGACAGCCCTGGTAGACAGCCCGGGTAGACAGCCCAGCCTTTTCCGTAAACCCCCTGGCCACAAAACAGAAGTGAAGTTCAAGAAGACGTGTACTAAGGCGATCATTTGATTAGTTACATGGATGACATGCACGCGTTTCGGCCATTTCCAAAAATAAAATAAAAAGTTTTCAACCACACTGTAAATTGTATAAAGCAGCTTCAAAATAACCAAATATGTGCAGTGGATTGCAAAAACAAATATTGGAAAACGTCATAGAACATTCAAGGTCAAAGAGGATGTGAAAGAACGAAAATGATTTTTATATATGTTCAACCTTCCTCGCACCACTTAGATTTCATAAGGAACTTTTTTTGGTCAAACTTTGTTTATTTGCACGCTCGCATCAGTCTTGGTGTTCTCAGAGGATGTCATCCAGATAATCAAATCAACATGGCCTATTAAAGTCAGTGCCTCAGTAGTACTAACATTAGCTAATACAAAAGCGCTCTGTGCTCAGTCCTGTGGTTTAACCACCATTCATTCACCAGCCCATGACTTTCCCTGTTCAAACACAGCAATGCCTGCCAACAGCTCCACCAGCAGTGAGGCGACCAAGATGGAGGACAGCGGCAGCCCTGACCGAGTGAAGCGGAGGAAGCCGGGCCCACCCCCCACTTTCTCCCCGTCTGTTAGAAAACAGCGAAGACGTGACGTGGCAAAAACCCGTGTGCGATTGTTAGACACCTTCGGGGAGTGGAGAAGCCTTCAAAAGAAGCTCCACCTGAAAACTGATCGCGATCTTGCACGGACGTTGTTGGACAGGTTTGTATTTTCCTGTTCATCTTTCGTCTGTATGAACCATTCGAATTCGCACCTAAAATGTGTATTCTTCATACATTGATGAAGGTTAGACATCCAGGTAATAAGATTTACAAGGTACTAGTAGTCTGAGGAGAGCCACACTTTGAGCATGTAATAGCTAAGCTAGAACTCACCACACTTATAGAAAAGAAGAAAAGAGAAGGTGTCCATTCCAAAATAAATTTGCTCAAGCTTGTACTCCACAGTACAAACCTGGTGTGTTAAGCCATGAGGCAGTTTACCAAGTATGCAATACAAAAAAATAAATGCTTAACAATTTCCCTTCCCTTCAGGTATCCCAGTGCAGACATCGGCAGTCAAAGTACCCACAAAACTCTTCCCAGTGTAGACATCGGCAGTCAAAGTACCCACAAAACTCTTCCCAGTGCAGACATCGGCAGTCAAAGTACCCACAAAACTCTTTCCAGTGTAGACATTGGCAGTCAAAGTACCCACAAAACTCTTCCCAGTGCAGACATCGGCAGTCAAAGTACCCACAAAACTCTTCCCAGTGCAGACATCGGCAGTCAAAGTACCCACAAAACTCTTCCCAGTGCAGACATCGGCAGTCAAAGTACCCACAAAACTCTTCCCAGTGCAGACATCGGCAGTCAAAGTACCCACAAAACTCTTTCCAGTGTAGACATTGGCAGTCAAAGTACCCACAAAACTCTTCCCAGTGTAGACATCGGCAGTCAAAGTACCCACAAAACTCTTCCCAGTGTAGACATCGGCAGTCAAAGTACCCACAAAACTCTTCCCAGTGTAGACATCGGCAGTCAAAGTACTAGTACCCACAAAACTCTTCCCAGTGCAGACATCGGCAGTCAAAGTACCCACAAAACTCTTCTGCTAGAGCGAGGGTTACTGTGCACGTGGAACAACATC
This sequence comes from Branchiostoma floridae, assembly GCF_000003815.2. NCBI lineage: Eukaryota > Metazoa > Chordata > Leptocardii > Amphioxiformes > Branchiostomatidae > Branchiostoma > Branchiostoma floridae. The sequence continues at coordinate 16,621,671 of NC_049992.1, read as the reverse complement.
ATGGCTTCTAGGGGCTTCAGCGATGACATGGAGTTTCTATGGTTCCTGCTGACTACAGTGGCAGAAAGCCGGGGTATGCCTGTTGTAAGAAGTAAGACCACACAGAAGAGGACAAACTCTCGCGATTGTGTCCCGGTAAAAGTTGACTATGTAGGGCCTAGCCGTATGACAACAGGGACCAGCCACACAGCAAATCCTGAGCAGGCTGTACCGACACTCACATACCGTCGTCCAAGTCGCACCAAGAACAGCAACTCTGCAGCCATAGGTCCTGTGGCTTCTAATATACATGTATCTGTACCAGAAGAGGAACATTATCTTCATCCTAACAATGGATTATCAGATACTGACACAGCTTCTGAGTTTGAGCTGCATTCTGAAGGTATCCATGTTAAGGAGGAAGACGAACTAGAGACAGACCTTGGTAGTTGTGCGAATACCGGTACATCTCAGCCCAGCTTTGTTGCAACTGATCATGATTCTACTGATGAACAGGAGATGAACGTTGGTAATCATGATACCACTTCTCCTCACCAAACTTCTCCTGTAAGTTCTGACACAGTTGATGAACTAGAGACAGATCTTCATACATCTCAGCTGAGCTTTGGTACTGATGTAAAAGATGAAGATGAAGCAGAGATGACCCTTCGTGATGGTGATAACAACCAGGTAACTTCTCAACTATGCACAGGTGGTCCTGATGTAGATGGGGGAGATGAACAAGAGATGGATGACGGTAATTCTGGAGACATCAGTGCAACGTTCGCTTGTGGTACAGATGATACTGAAGCTGAAGAGGAAAACATCCTCGGACACGGAGATATCTTGGAAGAAAGCGAGGTAGAGTCCGCGTCTTCAGAAGACAATGAAAAGGGTCACCAGAGTGACGATTCGTGGCACCCACCATCAGAAAGGAGGAAAACCGTTAAAAATTCCAAAGAATCGTCCAAGAGAAAAACTAACAGCAAAGAGTCATCCTGTGAGACTAAGAGTGAGAGCAGACCAAAGAAGACGTGGGTTTGTGAATGTGAGGAAACCTTCGAGAGTCCATCACTGCTGTACAAGCACAAGAAAGCCGTCCATCCAAAATTTTGTGAAATCTGCGACAAAAGGTTTCCTACTAGAAATGCATTAAATAAATGTCGACGGTCGCATATGTCTTCTGAAGACAGGGCAAACTTAGGCCCACAGGACGGCCTGGCTTTTTGTGGTCTCTGTCGAGGGTTCTTCTCAAAGAGGAGGCCAAAAAGGCACTTTCAAGTACCACAGGATGGGCAACAAAGACCTGATAGGTGTCAAGAGAGTATGCCCTACAGAGATGGTGACTTTGTAGGAGGCAAGCCTGTCATAAAAAAGCGAAGAAAACAAAGAAAATTGGGGGACTCTGTAAGTGTCAGTGAGAAGCGCAGGCGCATGTCTAAGGATGTCCCTTGTACTTGGGAAGGCTGTCAGAAAACCTTCAAGTGGAATGCGGAAATGAGGGCACATTTGGTGCATCACACAGGTGAACGGAGGCACCTGTGTTCACACTGCGGTCAGATGTTCCTGAGAAACGACCACCTGACGGTGCACATGAGGATCCACACAGGTGACACGCCCTTCAAGTGCGACCTGTGTGGTTACAGCGGACGGCAGTCCAACTGCCTCAGGTGGCACATGAAGACCCACCATCCCGAACACTGTCAGCAGGCAGGCAGTGGCAAAGGTGCACAACCAACAAGGAAGGAGGATGTGTTGGGGACTTCTGAGATACCCGATGATCTGATGGATGATGGAGAAACTTCTCACTCAGGTGATTACAAAGGTGTGGAACCAACAGGAGATATGGGTAAAGAGGAGGACGTGTTGGGGACATCTGAGATGCTGAATGATCTGATGGATGATGGAGAAACTTCTCACTCAGGTGATTACAAAGGTGTGGAACCAACAGGAGATATGGGTAAAGAGGAGGACGTGTTGGGGACATCTGAGATACCCGATGATCTGATGGATGATGGAGAAACTTCTCACTCAGGTGATTACAAAGGTGTGGAACCAACAGGAGATATGGGTAAAGAGGAGGACGTGTTGGGGACATCTGAGATGCTGAATGATCTGATGGATGATGGAGAAACTTCTCACTCAGGTGATTACAAAGGTGTGGAACCAACAGGAGATATGGGTAAAGAGGAGGACGTGTTGGGGACATCTGAGATACCCGATGATCTGATGGATGATGGAGAAACTTCTCACTCAGGTGATTACAAAGGTGTGGAACCAACAGGAGATATGGGTAAAGAGGAGGACGTGTTGGGGACTTCTGAGATGCTTAAGGATCTGATGGATGATGGAGAAACTTCTCACTCAGGTGATTACAAAGGTGTGGAACCAGCAGGAGATGTTGGCAAAGAGGAGGACGTGTTGGGGACTTCTGAGATGCTTAAGGATCTGATGGATGATGGAGAAACTTCTCCCTCAGGTGATTACAAAGGTGTGGAACCAACAGGAGATGTTGGCAAAGAGGAGGACGTGTTGGGGACATCTTAGATGCCTGATGATTTGATGGATGATGGAGAAAATTCTCCCTCAGGTGATTACAAAGGTGTGGAACCAGCAAATGACATGGACACAGAGGAAAAAGTGTTGGAGATGCATGATGATTGGATGGAAGATGCAGAAACCAATGCCTCAGGTGGCTACAATTTACAAAGATGAAGGGCCAATGAAAGGTTTTGGTACAGAGGAAAGAGTGTTAGAAACATCTGAAAAGACTGATGATTGGATAGATGATGCAGATACTGATGCCTCTGGTGGCTACAAAGGTGCAGAATGAACAAAAGACATAAACAAAGAAGAAAGTGTCAGAGAAAGTTGATTAGATGAATGATACAGAGATGAATGCCTTAGGGAAAGCTGAAAACATTCCACCTTATTCCACACGGTCTCAAACTTGTGAGACAAAAGAGTGACAGCAAATTTGATGCTGTTATGCACAGGAAATTGGTTATATGTTAGCATTCAGAGTCATTAAGTCTAGTATAGCCCTTAAGTCAACCAGTTAAGCATGTCATGATATTATGATGTTTTGATTGCATTGTATGGCAATTTCTTCTTCAGGAAAAGTAACCACTCTTCTTGTTTTATAGTTCTTAGAAATTATCTCATATTGAAAAAAAGTATTAAATTTTTTAGCCTAATAATAATATCCAATACGTCTATTGTTAGTTTATTTCAGCAGAGAAAACATTGCCAAATGGCACTTTTCAATGTGTAGTAGTATGTGTCCTGGGGGGAAACCTGGAGCGAAATTCATATAAATCAACTCAGTCAAAGTTGCAGCAAAATTTTACTATTATATTATGATATTACACCACCTTATTCTGTCTACTTGCTAAAACATTCTTTTTACACAGGAGGCAGCTGATGACTATGTAACTATGAGAGACATGTTACTACAGTTGTGTATAACAATGTTTCATCCATTTGGAGTCTATGTTCATGGGTATACCATATTCAATAAAAAGTTGTTTATGGGTCAGTTAAATGTTAATTTGTACTAGTAAAGCACACTCAAATTCTCCAATATTCTTGTTGAGTTTTTCAATGACATTTGTGCAGCTAATTAACTGTATGGGCCTTGTAATAATGTCCTTGATAAAAAAATAAAAAAAATTCACGGGTCTCAGTGGCAAGTGTGCAGATGTTGACACACTGGCAACACCAAATCCGTAGGTGTTTTTTGGCACCTTTACACAGATTAGCCGTGAGGCTCGGTGGGCGTCACTCCACCGTCATGGGGGCAGGGGCATGGCGAGTTTAGAACTCAGGACCTTCTGATTCTGACTCCAATGCTCTAGCCGTTGTGCCACACAGACACCCAATCTTGTCCTTGATAAATGGATCAATTTTGTTGAATTAGGAGGGTTGATACAGATTTTTCATGAAAATCTGTAAATGTACATCTTTTAATTTGGAACAAATGAACAATGTCATACTAGGAATATCAGGGCCCAAAATGCTTTTTTTTTTCATACTTGCACTGGTGCAGGTTGAAATTGAAAATTACCTGCACCAGACAAATTCTACCTGGACCACTCTGAATTTAGGAAGTATGGATCTACCACTCATAAATCACGACTCTAACACTGGAACTCAAGATATCAAACCCGGAAGTTCCGCTGTAATGATTTCTGTAATACCATAACAAGCAGGAAGGGGGCCCAAAATCGAATCATTTTGAGGTCTCATGAAGACCTATCCACATACCGAATATCAAGACAATCCAACCAGACCTTCAAGGGTTATGCTGTCCATACACTATACCGAAAATATAACCTAGCGAAGGTAAGGTACACACACCTGGAATAAGAAACCTGCAAAGCAAATAGGTATCGCTAAATGTCACTAATGTACGGTCTTGTTTTTCTCCCTGAGAGGTGACTCTGAATCGCTAGGTGTCGCTACTGCACGGTGTCGCACTGCGCTAGTAAAACATTCAAAATGGCGGTGCCAAGCCCAAGATGTGCGAGGCACAGCGTCAGGATCAACTCGTTATATAACAGTAAGGTAACCGTATACCAAGGTCTGTAGACGATGAGCTGATTGTTCACATTTAGAAGGCTTCCTCTGAACCATGGCACGGCCGAGAGTGACGCTGTTTGTAAACAGGAGTCGGGAAAAGGGTTGCGTTTGCTTGATTCCGTCAGACATGGAAGAGCTTCTCAAAATCGCCAGTCACAAGCTAACCGTTGACGCGAAGACGCTCTATACGGAGCAGGGAGCTCTTGTGGATGAGATTGATGTGATCAGGGACAATGACGTACTGTATGTGTCACCGGGAGAGCCGTTCTTTGAAACCAAAACAAACCGAAAGGAACCGTCAAGAACTTGCCATAATGGGGCCTTCCGCCAGAGGGCGCACGTGAACCATGACTTGGCCGGCCCATCGCAAACAGACTGGATTTCCGTAAACGTTGGAGGGCAGTTGTTTACAACCACCAGAAGTACTCTGGTGACTAAAGAGCCGGAGAGTATGCTTGCCAGAATGTTTGACGATGAGTCCACAAGCCTGTGGTCACACGCGAGGGATGATTCCGGAGCTTATCTCATCGACCGCAGCCCTCTCTACTTTGAACCGATCTTGAACTTCCTTCGCCATGGCCGCCTGATACTCAACCAGGGAGTCAACCCTGAGGGTGTGTTGGAGGAGGCAAAATTTTTCGGTATCTTCACCCTCGTGGAAATCCTTGAAGACATCATCAAGACCGGAGAGCCCATCGGAGACGGGACCCCCCTGACGAGACGGGAGTTTGTCCGCATCTTGATCGCGACGCCGTCAAACCGCGAACTCAGGATGCAGGGCATCAACTTCTCCGGTGCCGACCTGTCCAAACTGGACCTGAGATACATCAACTTCAAACAAGCCAACTTCCACAACGCTGATCTCTCCGGGGCCAACCTTGCCAGTTGCTCTCTCGAGCGAGCAGACCTCTCGAAAGCCGTCCTGGAAGGGGCAAACCTACAGGGTGTCAAGATGGTGTGTGCGAATCTGGAGGGCGCCTCCATGCGGGGGTGCAATTTCGAAGACCCGACGGGCCTGCGAGCGAACATGGAGGGCTGCAACATGAAGGGCGTCGACCTGGAGTGCAGCCAGATGGGCGGGGTCAATCTGCGAGTTGCAACTCTGAAGAACGCCAGTCTGCAGAATTGCAACTTGAGAGGCGCAATTCTGGCGGGCACGGACTTGGAGAACTGCAACCTGACGGGGTGCGACTTGCAGGACGCGAACCTGCGCGGCGCGAACGTGAAGGGCGCGACGTTTGAAGAGATGCTGACGCCGATCCACATGTCCCAGTCTGTGCGATAAGATGTGGAAATGTAACCTGAAATATGTGTATCATTGACATACACATCCTTGGACATTCATCTTCCACAGAGATATGAGATATGTAACATTTATTGAAATATATTTCAGACTATTTAAAAAGAGTTTGCTTCAGAGACTATTCTGGCACCAAATACACATTTGAATGATTAACTATTTCAAAGAAATTTGATGCTGAAAAAAAAAGCTAACATGTGCCCTACACTTCCAGGAACTCCCTGAAATGCAGTTTAAATTAAAGTTGCTAAACCCAAGTGCAAATACAGTGAAAGAATTCATTTGAGCTGTTTTGTTTATGTCCAAATGTTATACAGGAAGTTTGATTGACTCAAACAAGAAATCTGCAATTTGATTACAGTTGCTATGGTGAATGTTGAGAAACCTTAACTTCTACGTACACCAGGCATAATGTTACATTGCTAACAAATTCAAAAATCCACTGATCTAGTAGTATAGTCTGTCTAGTTTTATTTTAACCATGACTATAAAGTGGCCAAATTTTATTTCAGTATTGCAATATACATCTGTATGTTATCCTGTTTTTAGATGTTGCAGAATTCCAGTACATTGTATTAGAAAAAAGTTGCAATTTTCAGTAGAACGGTGAGTACTTATGTGTATGTAGAAGGTTTTCTGTTATTTTATAATTTTTACTTTGATGTACTTTCCTGTCAAAGGGGAAGAAATTAGATGGTCATAAATGTAGGTATACTTAGACAATATTGTTGAAGATATAATTGTTGCTTTCTTAGCTTGTTTACTAACTTGATTTACAATGTACAATGTAGTACTATGTAAGTTACATCAAGGCCTTTAAACCTTTAGTGCAGTGACAAAAGTTACATGTTTAGTGAAAATGTCCATAAGTGTCTTCTATATATATACCGCTAGTTCACCTTTATCCGCGGGGTAACCTATATCCGTTGTTTGTCAAAACAGTTTATTTAGGCACATCATTTCGACGGGTGGTAGTTTTAAACTGCAATGTACTGAAAATATTGAAATTTTAAACCAACGCCCATCAACGTGATCTCCCCAATTACCCTATTCTTAAAAGCAACGGATATAGGTTACCCAACGGATGAAGGTGAACTAGCGTTATATATAATGTTTCCCTTTTTTATATTGCAAAGTTGACTTGTATTTTGTGTCTCATCCCTTGAGTAAGATTGAGAAATCGCACATGTATGTACAGTAGTTGTACATATAGTAAGGCTGAAAATTAGAAAATATTCTGAAGATACTACACAAATTAGGAACAATTCTGTTGTGTATAACTTAGTTATGACAAGTTGTCACACATTGCTATCAGTAAGCTGAGAAGCAAACAAACAGTAGATTACCAGTACATACATGTAGTACGTGTACTAGATGTGCAAAGTACCATTGCATAGTACATGTACATACAATGTATATGAGATGTGCAAAGGTTAGGTGTGACAGGTCGTTCAGTGTAATAGTAACCAGCTGCTGCCATGCAGTGTGCCTGCGAAGCTGGCGTTACATCGAAAGACTCTTATTCCATCTATACAGTATCAGATACAGATACAGATATGGATACTCTGAAGTTACTAGTAGTACATGTAGGCAATTCTTTCATTTCTGTATGTCAGGATGTGTGCCCCAAGGCTGCAGAGAACTTACAGCCATTTAAAGGTGTAAATGCATTGGCCTCCAGTGCATACCATCTTGGTGGCTGGAGGTTTTCTATGACTGGTGTTTTTTTCTGATTGCACTTGTGTTGTAATACGATATAAAAACATCAGAAAAAAGCCATAGAACACCTCCAGCCATCTAGGTACGAGGGGCGTGCAATAAGTAATGGTCCTGACCCACTTCCAGTTGTCTGATCTAAATGAAATTTTGTATGTGTAATAATTCATATCTCTATGGGTTATGTTGCAAAAGACAGCTCTGAACTAATTGTGGTTTCTGATTTACTGGTGTTTGAACTTAGTCAGGTGCGAAATGGACCAGGTGTGAAATGGAACCAGTTGAGTGTCGCGCAGTGATCCGGTTTTTGTATTTGAAAGGACCCACACCAAAGAAGACTTTTGATGAAATAAATGAAACTTATGGTGATGATGCCCCATCATATGACCTTGTAAAACGCTGGCATCCTGAATTCAAACGTGGCTGGAAGTCTGTGGAAACAGCTCCCAGACCTGGTCGTCCCTCTTGTGCCATTGATGAGGCATCAGTTGGAGGACCAACCTGGGGTGTCCTACAAAATCGGTGTCCAGAGCTGCATCAAACGATGGGAGAAATGCATAACTCTGGGTGATTCCTATGAAGAGAAAGACTAATAACTGTGCCAAGTTTCATTAATCTCCTGCTATGGGAAATGGGTCAGGACCATTACTAATTGCACGCCCCTCGTAGAAGGTTTGTGCAGGATGCTTTGATTAAAGGCCTTGGGATGAGAAGAAAGTGAGGAGTATACAAGTTGGGCTAAAAGTGGCTGAATAACTGAAATGTTGATGTGATTGATGGATATCTTTCATAAGATAACTGAAGATTACATGTATTATTAGATCAGTACATCAAAGATCAGAATTGTTCAGTCAAAAGTGATAAAGATGAAAAATAAAAAGCTAGTTTTTGATGTAATGGTACGTAGTACTTGTGTGAGTGTTTGTGTAACAGTTCTAACACTTTTGTTTATGTACAGTGATAAGAAATGTATCAAAAAGAAATTTGCAGTTAAAAAAACATTTTCACTTATCACAAGTGGGGGAACTAACGTTATAGATTTATGCTGATCTGGGTTATTCTGTGTATTTTCCAAAAAACAAATTTTGGAAAATTCATTAGAAAACAGCAATTTTGGGTGACAAGTTGGTTTCGGACACTTTGCGAATGTCTGGTGCAGTTAGGTGCAGTCCAATAAAATACCTCCATTAAGTTTGATCAGGAAAGACTAATCATGGGTTGGGATGGGCTGTGAATTACCTGTTAGTCTAGTCTGCATACTGTAAATGCAGAAACTTTCGCAGTGGTTTACTGTTCGCGGTTTTGGCAATGGCCGCTTCACCGCGAACTTAAAACCACCGCGAAAAGTCATTTTTCTGGCTAACACGAAATCAAATCCCGCGAACTTTGATGCATTTAACTTTACAGTAATTTGTGATGTGACAAAAACGTGCAGGATGGAAAAGCATCCTTTGGGTGGAATGCGGGTTACAATTTGTTGTTTACAAATGGAAATGTTCAGAAGATATACAACGCATACTGGAATAAGTAATCTGTAATGCCAAATCTGACCGCGGCGGGGCGCTTTTAGAAGTACTGGGCATGCGCGTCAGCCTTCACATCCGCCATCTTGGGCTTGGAAAGAAAACACAGAACACATGCAACTGTCAACAGCACGGAAAAATCCGCAAAAACTCAGAAATGGCGACGTCTATTAACGTCCTAGCTGAGGAGCCTGAACCGGGGACTCTTCCACCACCGGGGAGAGTCAAAGAAGGTGGGTAGAAGTGTTGATATGGCCTGAAAAACGCCGCGGTTTTGCGGGTGGGAAGTCGGTTAGACTAGCAAGTCGCCAAGGCCAAGTCTCTTAATATTTTGGCCTAGTAAAAAGGGAAAACAATAACTTTATATCATAAACTTTACGTCATTGTTAGCTAATGAGCTTATAAACTGAAGAAGTGAGACAAATTACGAATTTAGATATAGCAAACGTAGCCAGTCCACGGCAAATCGAAGTGGGAGGGAGCAAGACGTTATTTCCGGTGTCTATATTTAAGTATAAAAATCACCAAGAAATTTCTTTTCAAGTCTCAACGTCTCTTAACGTATAACTTCAGATAACATTAACTTTCAAATGTGTTGTTTTGCCATGATTATATTCAATGAAATGGCTGAAGATTCGGTTTTCTTTCTATATAGTATATGTATCTATGTTGATATTTGAATGGTTTTGCAAAATTCCGAATTATGTCGAAGTTCATCAAAATATGCAAAGGTTGCGTTTATTTATACTTGTTGACAAGTATTTTGAAACATAAGATAAACTTCTGTATGTATAACTTCTGAGGAGATCTAGGAAAACGGTACTTAAATGATTTGCAGTGCAAGATTTTATGTCATATTAATTTATTACTTATTTAATGATCCATACTATTGATGCTATTATACTACACATTATGTGTCCCAATAGTAGTCATAACTTAATATGAAATCAATGTATTTATCCGTGTGGGTTGTCTGTGTGAAGTTGGGCTCCACTAGCAAAATCAGGTTCAGAGTTTTGTAACTATGTGATTGTCTAAGACTTTAATGATCAATCCAAATGTCAACTACTGTAATATTAGAATGTATGCAGTTGTATCTTTGTTTTCGCCGTAACCGCTCCGTCGTGAATTCATTAGACAGCGAATACATGTCTCCAATTTATTACTGAAGTATAGAATTGTTTCAACTGCAAACTTAAAGAAACATAAAAAAATATTCTACATTCTAGCACAAAATGAAGTGACCTGTGAAAATAAACAAATGCTTGAAAAGCATCATTTTTCACTTCAGTTGAGAATGACCTCAATACTTTTAGAGTCCTACAGTGTGGAACTATGATACCATGGCCACCTCTGCAATCTCTATGCTAGAAACTGCAGGACACACCCATTAACTCAGTGGGAAAGGCCCTCTGGGCTCTGGTTATAGTGGTAGCCTTTTCATTATCTGGCCATTTGGTCCTCTAATCTTTAGACATTCAACATCTGGACACGTCACTGCCTAACTGTATACTGTAAATGCAGAAATGTTCGCGGTGGATTAATGTTCGCGGTTTTCGCGGCGGCCGCTTCACCGCGAATTTAAAACCACTGCGAACATTTTTCCATAACAGTAAGAGACTGCAGTGCATGGTGCTACCGTGAAATTAAAACCACCGCAAAAAGTCCATTTCCTGCTACCGCAAAATTAAATCCACGCAAACTTAAATGCATTTACAGTAATTCCTCTCACTGACATCTGACTCTGGATAAGTCCTTGGTAAAGGACTGCTATAACTATTATGTTCTGTCCCTTGCAGAACTGTTGCAGAACCAGTGTGATTATTGGCTTTTATCCATCACAATTAACATTCCACTGCCACTGACTCCAAGAGGGAGGCAAAAAGTGCCTTCAAAAGTTTGATAATAATGTTACATTGTTTATAAATCCAATATAAACATTGTTATTGGATTAAGTTCCATGTCACTGACTTGTTCTGTGCAAAACAAAAAAGTTGCCTGCCAAAGTTTCAATGCTCCCTTCTGCTACCTTATTTAGATTTACTTAGTTACTAGTGAGTAGTACTGTATATGAGAGACATTGTCCTCACTTTGAACATACACAAATTATGACTTATCTTACATGTACAATGGTTGATGTGAGACCCCAAAGGAAAATTGGTAATCCACGGATTTTGCCGTGGCTCCAAAAACCAATGTTGTGTTGAAATGGTTGCAGCAATTACTGTAAATGCAGAAATGCTCGCGGTGGTTTTATGTTCACAGTTTTTGCGGCGACCACTTCACTGCGAACTTAAAACCACAGCGAACATTTTTCTATTATATTATGAGATCGCAAGTGGATACTGTTTTGGCCCATGGATACAGTGTCTTGCCAAGGGAACATCTAACTGGAGAATATTAATAAAATTATATGTGCCAATAGACAGGAGTATCAATAGTTCAGGCTATGCATCAAAGCCTGTGAAAGGGGGTGTACACAAAAAATATCAATATCTTATTTTACAGAGAGATGTTGATAGAAAAAATTGCAAAAGGAGAGTTGTTGGAAATGCGGGAGGTCTTTGAAAACATTAGGTTCTATGTTTTGAGGCACGCCCTGCATTCCTCCTTATAGTCTAAACCTTATCTCTTCCTGTCAGTAGGATCAGACTTTGTTTACTTCCCGTACAGATGGGAGGGGGCTTCCTTTGGAAAAGAATTATACCTGCTTATTGTTGAGAAAGATGCCAAAATGAGAATAAGAAAAGCCAACATAGATCTGACATCCTTCTAGTTCATAACTTGCATGTTAAAGCACTGGAAATAAATGGGTAATATTTGTGCAGCCAAAATTGGCTGTATTGTACACTAGTATATATATATCATACATGTATTCTGAAATTTTGGATGTCAAAAAATGATAACAGTTTTGTTGTACATTACTCATTTCAAATCTAATTTGTAGAATCTCAGGCTCATATTTTGGAGTAAGGCAGATTAAAGTTTGCACATTTTGCTGACAAATTTGTACTTTATCTTATGTTATGTTTTGTTATGTTATGCCCACCTTAATCTTAAGGTTATGTGCATCAGTGACACTAACAGCATATCTCTTCCCAAAATGAATCTGGAGATGGGTGTTGAGATTGAAGTTGTAATCATACAGACACACCCATATGAGGCCATGACTCTAAATACCACTGGGATGGGTATTGTTGGGCCCTGTCCAAATGAAGTCCTCTGTAAATCCAACCATTCACTGCGCCCTTGCTATCCCCTTGTGAATGTAGAAGTCAACCTTTAGTTTGGCCGTTCTCCCAGTAATTTGACATTTTGGCAAGGACAGAGCTTATCTAATTACACATGTGTGAATCCCTTAGCATTTATTTTGACCTTATCTCATTACAAAAGGGTTTTGGCACTCTTGTATCAACCTCTGTCCCTGTTTCTATTTTTACTAAATAAAATTTAGTGTTCAAATGTTGAACATGTGAACCTTGTAGATCTACTTTTGTTAGGTTATATTGCATTGTCCAAAAAGATGTAAAGGTGTAATTGTAAAACTACCATATCATAAAACACACTGCCACCTTTCCATTATTTATCTTACATTCTCGTGACATGTGGTAATTTCAGGGACAAATGAATTTGAGTGATGATATGAATATTAATGTTATTGATAGCATATGTATTTTTAATTACAATCATACCTGTGCAAACACCTACATATACATAACACATAAAGACCACCTGGCCAATATTACCACTATCTTGTGATCCCTTGGGGTTCATACAAAACTACAAGCAACACAGTCCTAAATCTTACCTATCAGTTAAGTATAACTACAAGATATAATGAACTTCTGTTAGTTAAGTCACAGGTTGATGATCTGAATGCCAATGATATTGGCTAAAACTACACTTGTTTACCATGAATGATGAAAACATAATCTCAGCCACAGTTAGCAACTAAATCAGAAGCTTCATGTACTGTACACCAGTAAAGGAATGTTGTACTGATTTCCTCGGTATACCAAGGTCTTGTTTCCCATATGTTTAATTTGTTTGTTTGCATGTAGTAGATTGGCTGGTTTCCACATGCTACAGTACATGTGCTAGTAGGCATCTGATGGCACTAGCAGGAAGTTAGGTCCCAGTTCCCAGTATAATAGGTTATCTTATTTCCTCATCTTCCATTTTGTGCTATATTTATGTTTCCTGCCTTATGGGAGCCAGTCACATAGAATACATTCAGCAGAATCAGGGAGAAATGCACAATGATACATTAAACAAGAAGTTCACAAAACATAGAAATATCTTTCTGAGGTTTTCCTGTTGATTTTGATTTGTTCTTTTCTTTCTACAGTCCGTAAAGAATGGGCGGTACGGGAGGATGGTGCCTTCGCCATGCAGCTTCAGGAGGAGGAAAGTGAGTACCAGTAATGACATGTTCAGCCGAGACAGGTGTATGGATCTTCAGCATTTACATGCTAGATATTTGATGTTAGAAGCCTTTCAGTTTCAGGAAAATCAAGTTCTAGAGTGTTCATCATTTACACTTGCAAAATGTCATGGGGGGTTCCGTCCTTACGGCCTGAAAAATAGATGGTATCCTTAATAATGGTGTAACTGTACTGAAACACCGAGTCTATGGCAATGATGCCTGTATTATCAGGTAAAATTGCATTTATTAGATTATACACACATTTATGTCATACCTGGGCTGCAAAAACGTTTGATACAAGTTTTATCACACGGGCTTCCTTCGAGTAAATCAAACTATTTCAAATGGGCTGTATACGGCTTGTACCTTGGTTGATACGGAATACACCGTGTTGTATTCTATATATACGTGTATATCAACCTTCTCCTTATTAATAAACTGGCCAGAAGGCTTAATCAGCATGCTTTGGAATCTTCAAAGTTAAAAATGTAATCCTGAAGTAATCATTTGTTGCTTGTGAACCGCAGTCGAGCAGCATTACTTGGGAAACATCAGCCGGCGCCGTACCGTACGGAAGGATCTCGTTGTCGCGAAGGACGTCCAGCACGAAGAGGATCGTGTGGTTCAGGAGGCCCTCATGAAGAGGATCGAAGAACAGCGGAGATTGTAAGACGTCATTGTTTTCTCTTGACTATAAATGCCAAGAAGGAAACATGCTTTGGTCCTAGAAAACTGCCATTTGTCGTATCTATTACTAGTAAATAGTTTGCATTGATTCACAAGTTCGAAATCATTTGGGGGTTACCCAGCAATCATATGCACACAATATAGCTTAGCCATCGAAAAAGGTCATTATGACATTTGTAGAATTCTTTGATCGGTAACGAATATTCTCCCACTTCAATTCAAGTTGAAGACACTTATCAGGGATACTGATGAGAGACTATTTTTCTTAAGACTTAAATAAGAGTGGAACAAGGGCACTGAACTCCATGCCCTGACCATGCCCCCCTTACCATGGGGGGCAGACCACCTAACACTAGTAACAGGCATAAAATTCAGGAGCATTACTACTACCAGTGTCTCTGATACACGCAGCACATTTCGGAAATTCTACAGTTGGGTGTGAAATGGTTGAGCAAGCTGTTCAACCTGAACATCTGGTAGCCTGTGTTAGTGTTACTAAACCTCTTGCTGTTCGGGGCCTGACCAGTAGAAGGGCTTCTAGAAGCTTAATTTAGTTAGACTAAAGGTCTGGAAAATGTAATAGTGAATACTAGGTAATAGTTTATAGAATTGTTACATCTCTGTTAGTTACTGTACAAATGTGTATACTTAAAGGACAGCATCAGAAAATTTTCAATTCTTTATTTTCCAGTAGTTTACTCATTAAAAAGTTGATGTACGTCAATTTTTACATTGATCCGCCTAATATGACCCTGTAGACACGTTTGAACTTCGCGCTCTCCTCCTCTCCCCGCCGCGCTGGCCGATGACGTAATGGCCTCGTTCTGATCGTCTGAGATTGTATGACGTCACGGATCCGAAACTTCTAGCCAGCCATTATGCTCGGTGAACCTCGGTCCTCTCAGCGGTAAATAATCACCCCGCCATTCTGGAGTTCAGTTTGTTGTCATTGAAAATTACTTTCGTGGACCTGTAAGTCGCATTGTGAGCTGTCTACGAAGCCATAGTCCCCGGGAGACTGAACATGAATAAGCTTGCCTGCGTGTGAACCGCGCGGCGACGGAACGAAATCAAAACAATGGTGGTGGGGGAGGTTCACGCACCGTGCCATTCTGGACTATTACAAGAGCGAGTTCGGGTCAGTTCTTACCTTCTCCTTTCCGGACAGCACAGCGATAATTACACGTAAGCTTCCACGAATTTTGGTTGAATTCACAATTGTCCAACTGGCAGGGACATTAAAAAAAATCATTCTCTGACAACATACCCTTGATCGCTACGTATACATATCGAACGATCCCCCTTCCGCGCCGAAACATACATACAGCATTGTTGTTTTTACATACAACACAGGCCGGCATTGTGAATGGCGCGAAATGTCGGAAGAGTCCGTGATTTGTTTTGAATGAACCCCCAGCAATCTCCGCCAAAGCTACATGATTGAAAAACCGACCAGTCCAGATAATTTACCCGAGAAACAGAAAATAAAGTGAGAGGCGAGGCGTAACTCGCACGATCTGTACAAGTTGCGGTGCTATCTGTTTCGGCGCGAAAAGGGGGTTGTTCGATATGTAGCGATCAAGGGTATGTTGTCAGTAGAACAAACGAGGTCTACAACTGTGAATTCAACCAAAATTCGTGGAAGCTTACGTGTAATTATCACTGTGCTGTTCGGAAAGGAGAAGGTAAGAACTGACCCGAACTCGCTCTTGTAATAGTCCAGAATGGCACGGTGCGTGAACCTCCCCAAAAACCATTGTTTTGATTTCGTCCCGTCGCCGCGCGGTTCACCCGCTGCAGACAAGCTAATTCATGTTCAGTCTCCCGGGGACTATGGCTTCGTAGACAGCTCACAACGCGACTTACAGGTCCACGAAGTTAATTGTCAACAACAACGGACTGGCTTCCAGAATGGCGGTGTGATTTCCCGCCGAAGGGACCGAGGTTCACCGAGCAAAATGGCTGGCATGGCCAGAAATTTCAATTCTGATTTGTGACGTCAGCGCGCAGGCAATCAGAACGAGGCCATTACGTCATCGGCCAGCGCGGCGGGAGAGGGGAGGAGAGCGCGAAGTTCAAACGTGTCTACAGGGTCATATTGGGCGGATTAATGTAAAAATTGACGTAAATCAACTTTTTAATGAGTAAACTACTGGAAAATAATGAATTGAAGATTTTCTGATGCTTTCCTTTAAATCATAAACCAGAGATATGATTGGAAAACTGACATACATTGTACACATGTACATGTACATGGTAACATATGGATGGTTCTATGGATAGGAAAGCAAGTGAAATCCCCAATATCCTGAAACACATTTTTAATTACTTCCACCAGTTCTACCAGGTAATTGTAAAGGCAGTACTGTAAAGCTCTTACCCATGATATTGAGTATAAAATGCCAAATTTATTACTTGCTGTCTTTTGTCAATTAAGAGTGTGAGATTGATTTGCCAATGACCCTAGCACATGTTAAGTTGGCAACTGGTGATGTTTTCTTCCGTCTTTGTATATTGCAAAGTGTGATACATTGAAGCCCATGTCTCTTATTACCTCCATGAAATGTCATGGAATGGAGGTTATATTTTCTGTTATGTGTCTCTGTCTGTGTAGATGATTACTCAAGAACGGCTGCATGGATTGGTTTCATATTTGTTGTGTTGGTGGGGTGTGATGAAAGCTCGAATCGATGAGATTTTGGGAGCCGTATCTGTCGTTATAATCGATGTAATAATATCAGAAATCACCCCTATATTTGAGATATATTGGTACAGGCATCGTGCTTTATGTGTTTGTTAATGGGCTTAGCTCCAAGCAGATGGTGAGGTGACGGCTGTTTGGGGAACCCCGAGTTTTTTTAATATGATAATTAGTTTTATTTATGTCTGCTTAGGATATCATGGAGATGTGAAGCGTAAGTATAATTGTAAGAAGTTGAGGTACATTTAACGATAATGCTTAACAGGTATGGATGTCTCACATACTGTACTGCTGATTTGAGTGACATGGTGATTAAAATGCCATTAGGTCCTCTCATCTTAGATGGGTTGGGTGTCAGAAGTTTTATGGGCAATACAGATGTTCTGATTTTGTTACGATAAGGGACAGTTGTTAGTTGTCTCTTTCGTAGCCAATGGTACTTGTTTTTTAGCAGACGGGGTTGGCGCCAAGTATTCATCTTACAGTTGGTGTAGGGCTGTCAGAGGAAAGTGTGCATCTCGTTTTTGTACCGTGTGAACAGCTGATGTTATGACATATTGGTGGAAAATCAAATCACCATCTGACTAAAGTTGGCCACATCCCTTCTTCTTTCTGAGTTTCCCAACTTCCTCCCACCACACAGCTCTGAGGCACATAGTCGAACCTCAATAATGCTGACAACCTTAGACATTTTAAATGCCAAACATCAAGCTTAAGGAACACCACGCTACCATATGCCGTCGACCTCTTAAACGCACATTACACAATTAAGTGTCACATTTTGATAATTACTAATCAGATGGACATCCTCTGTGTCATTAAATAAATACACCACTACTTTCCCATAACATTTATATTATATAACCATTACTCTCAAATACAACCGACTATAAACATACATACCATCCACAAAAAAGCAATAAATATTTCATGGAGGTATGAGGTCCCCGAACTCTAGTTTGATAATTACATCATGTTCAGTTGACTACTTGTTGACTTGTATTAATTTTTGCTCCAATGCATGTGTGTTTGGTAGAGAAGAACTAGACCTTTCAGTTTGTCTGATACAGTTTTCTTCTGTATGTATATGTTGAATAGAGAGGAACTAGACCGAGCTGTTGCAAGTAGCATGCAGGAAGCACTGGAGAGAGAACAGGAAAGGAAGGTCTTCCAAAAGGAGGCAGATGAGGTAAGGGACTGTTACAGATGTTGTATGTGCTTTACAGACATAATCAATCAGACATTCCCCTTACAACTCTCCCATAGATGCTCAATGAACTATCGGTATGTAAGCAGCACCAATACCATAGATTTGATGAATGTACTATGACACTTCTGCTTTCAGTGGAGTATACTTCAAGACAACTGCATACAACACTTAAAGTTTCAAGTAGAAAAGAGACAATGTGGTAGTTGTAATAGTTCCCTACAGTTTTCTGTAAAGCATACATCCACACAAACGGCAAGTTTAGATTCAATTGTAACTTTCACCATTTTATTGTTTGTGTTGTTTTGCTGTGTTGTGTTAATACACAATCAGCAAGTTTAGATTCAATATTGTACAATGTATCTGTCACTGTTTTATTTTTGTTTTGTTTTGCTGTGTTGTGTTTTGTTTTGTTGTGACGGTGACCCATTCTTCCCCCCTGCACTAGTTATGGCTGGCGTCTGAGCTCGATGCACAGAGGAGGCAGGAGATAGAAGATGAGGTTAGAAGTCGTGCCAGAATCAGGGCTGTCTATCAACTCACTGTTCCTCTCTCTCTCCTCCTCTTTCAGCTACCTGACCCATGTGTCATCCTAAACTTGTAACACCATGTAATGCCTGACTCACTCTCAATAGATAACAACTCATTTTTGACATATCTTAAGTCTAAATGATGCTAGGAAGAATATATAAAAAAAGGTGTGCTGTTGATTAAGACTTAAAAGTGAGCATTATTTTGGTACTTCTAACTTTTTTGTTGTAACAACATTATGCATGTGTCAAATGTACTTAAAAAGATGATACATTCATCTCAAAATATCATTGCAGTATAAAATTCTAAGCTATAAATATAATCCTTGCTGCTGGCTCAACATCCTGAGAAGCTGGTCATGTGATGTGCTTCAGCCAATCAACATGCTGTATTTGGTCATGTGATGTGCTTCAGCCAATCAACATGCTTTATCTGATCATGTGGTGTGCTTCAGCCAATGAAGATGCTGTGTCAGGTCTTTATGGATGATGGGCTGTTGCCTTGCTGAAATAAAGGACATTATTCTTATCAGTAGACGTTCCAGAACTTCTCAGACACGCTGTGTTCCTTGCAGGAGTTGGCTAAGAAACTGCAGGACAGGGAAAGAAGACGGTTAGAGAGAATCAGCGCCAAGAGGAGAGAAAAAGCCATGGAGGCAGAGAAGTACCACCAAGATGCTGCCGCTGCCAGGGACGCAGGTCAGTAAAACGGAAAGTGATTGTGTCAATGAAGTTTAGACAACCAGGTCATAAGACATAAGGTACCAACTTGTACGTTGATTAATTCATTTCTATCCACTTACTTGTTTATTTGTATGTATAGTTATAGAAGACCTTATAAATGTCATAGTACATTTGCTGGTGTCAATAGATTCCTTTCTTTCCCCTAGGTGCGTCAGCTGAAAACCTTGAAGCCGACCTACAGCTGATGAAAGTGGGCTCGCCGCGTCGCGCTGTTGAGCTGCCGCCAGAGGGGTACCTGGACGACTTTGTGGAGAACAACGCGGACCCGGGGCTGAACGACGACAGCTGGGTCCCGCCCGAGGAGCGAGAGGAGGGCGAGGGGCAGGCGCAGGCTGATGATGTGGTGGTGCCGCGCCCGTATGAGGCTGACGAGGTGAGCTGGGTACTGTTGTGGAACTTCTCAGACACGCTGTGTTCCTTGTAGGAGTTGGCTAAGAAACTGCAGGACAGGGAAAGAAGACGATTGGAGAGAATCAGCGCCAAGAGGAGAGAGAAAGCCATGGAGGCAGAGAAGTACCACCAAGATGCTGCCGCTGGTGTAAAGATAATCACTGTTAGTGTGAGATGTTATAAGATTGATAGTGTTACCAACATGAGTTATCATTCTTCCCTCAGGCCTTTGCCAGATTCCTGCAGGAACAGGAGAAACAGAACGTGAACGTGTCCAGGAAGGACCGAGCTGCCGCCGCCACAGCGCAAGACGAGGTAAGGCTTACATTGTATGGTGTTGTTAATGTTGGGTGGGCCGACTACTCTCTCTTTGCAGCCAGGGCTGAATTGTGAGGAGCTTACAATAAGTAGAGCTAAACCCCAAGGATCTGGAGCAGTTGACATTCAGTGTTAACTCAGGTGACATCAATACAACAGCAATGGCCCTGTGTGTGGCCAAAGTACTGTAGGTTTTGAACCACTCACACCGGGTAGGACCCCTACTCTTTTCGATAGATGCAGATGGCATGTACATTGATGCAATAGATGCAGATGGCATGCACATTGGACAATATGGCATTTAGGGCTGTGGGTATCGGTACAGAAAATTCAGGTCCAGGTCCGGTTCAGGTCCAAAGGATCAGGTCCAGGTCCGGACCTGAACCTGGACCTGTTTCAGTATGACTCATACCAATGGTCCATTTCACTAGAAAGAAATCTGTTTGGTGGTGTATTAGACTTACACTGGCATTTTAAAATCCTACAACGCTAGCTGCACCTGTACGATTGGCTGTAAAACTTGGTAGAAATTATTATAAACTCTACTCTACTTCACTCTTGTTATTTTTTCCACCTGCAAGCGCCAAAACGTTTGAATGCCTTATAAAATAATCTGTTAAATTTCCAATCGGTCCACCCAATTTTTTCAGGTCTGGTTTTTCTGGACCGGTCCAATAAGAAAAAATGGTTTTGTACCGGTACGCTGTACCGATACCCAGCCCTAATGGCATTGCTGGCCTTCAGAATCCACACAATCTGGGGTTAAACCCCTCACATGTCTCAATGCTGTTCCCTTCCATCCTTGCACTCACGACTGTATTCTGAAGAACTCACATTCACATCCCTCTTATACCTCTTTTTTTTTCAGGAAATAGCCAGATATCTCCAGGATCGAGAAAGACAACTGTTTGTGAAGGGGATACGAGAAAGGGCCAAGATTAAGCACTCCAAATCAGACCATTCCCACGTAAGTCCCATCGGCATATGCACTTTTTGTTTTAGAATTGATATACATCAGTATCTTATGCCAATTTTGCAGCTAAATAAATGAAGTAGGGATGGAGAAGAATTTTATTGTATCAGAACATTACCAATTCGATAGAATGATGATACTGCATCAGTATAAATGTGACTGACATTACTATGTGTTAGAAACTTGATCGTATAGCAAATAAAACATTTTTTCCATCCTATCTTCACTTTTATCTCCCTCTCGGTTTCTTTGACCCAAATCATCTTTGTTTCCCCTTTCCTAAAAATTATAACATCATGGCTGCACCATCAACATTTTGTTATAGAATAGAAAATCATTATATCTTGCTTCAGCATCTTGTTTCATCTCCACAGCTTCAAAATAAGCTACAACAGGATTACAAGAGACAACCATCTGCGCCTGCTAGTAATGTTGTAAGGGGCAGTAGTGGTAGTCTGCATAGAGCAGGTGACTCGGCAGCTGGTGGCTCAGTGATTGGTGCAGCCGGTGGCGCGACGGGCGGTTCTGGAACCGGGTCCCACGACAGACGCGCAGACTCACGAGGATCCAGCTTGGGAAGGAACGGAACCATAAACACAGAGGTGAAGGTATGACGGGCATGTGGTGGTAGAGAAATGTCCTGTCTAGAAGACTTGGTGAACTTCAGTCAATTTTTTTGAAGGAGATAGTATAGGATCCCTTGGGCTCGAAATACTTTTTTCTGCATACCTGCACTGGTGGCATTGAAAATTACCTACACCAGACAAATTTTACCTGCACCACTCTGAATTTAGGAAGTAAGGATCATACTGATATTGTTCAGTAACCATTGTTTTATACTTAACAGTCAATGCATCTAATAACAACAATCCACATGCACCTACACCATAAGATATTTATGTATAAAACCAAGTATATGGACCAGTGCAGGTTAGATGCAGGTAGAAACCAGAAATACCTGCACAGCTCCAATTTTACCTGCACTAACCTGCATATGCAGGTGGTATTTTGAGCCCTGTAAAAGCTACCAAAATATGGTAACAACAAAATAAACAGAAAGGAAGCTGAAATGTTACTCAGCATTTGCTTATGATAAATGTTTGCCGTAACTGTGACACTAAGCTTAACATGCATTTATTGTGTGTATTTGTTTTGTTTGTTTTGTTACTAACAGCCAGTAGGAGGCCTCTACGTTGACCTTGGAAGGCAAAGTCATGACCTTCGTCACAGACCAAGGACAGTCCATGTAAACAATCATGACATTGTCAGGCACTTTCCAACTCTGAAAATCACCCTAATGTATATTGTCTGTAAACATGCATTTTCCAACTCTTAAAACCACCCTAAATATCATGCCTGTAATCATGCACTTTCTAACTATAAAAATCACCCTTAGGCCACACCAATTTAATTTCTTGGTTCACGGATTCGCTCGCTCCTATTTTTTGGAAATAAAAATAAAAATAAAAATTACCACTCAGCAAATTTTCACCATTAATGAAACCATTCAGCAACTTTCTGGTGTAGCAAATCGGCCTTTATATTATAAGCTCCTTAAAGAATGGGTACAGGTGCTGTTACTGTACAATAATAGTGTTTTTGTACTTTTTTCAAGTTGAAAACTTTTTTTCTTTATGTTTTGGATTAGCCGTTACCTTTACCCCAACCATTTTACAATTTTTATTTTTATTTCGCCCTCTCGCTCCATATTTTTTATGAAAAAATCCGTGAACCAAGAAATTAAATTGGTGTGGCCTTAATGGTGTCTATGGTGGAAAATACCTGTACTTTTTAAAAGTTTTTGTCCAGTTATTCTATCTTTCATGCTTCTTTTCAGACTTTCTAACCTTCATCAATGTTTCTGTCACTTTCACTCTGACTCAGTGTCTTGTATATTTTCAAAATGCATGAGTGAAAGTTACTGGTGTTTGTGTACACTTATCAGCACTGTCTTAAAGATGAGCCTCTAGTCAATTGTATTTGACATCAATCAATCAAGTTACAGATTTTAAAGTAAATGCTTCAGCCCAAATGCTTATAAATGTAAACTTAATGACCCAAAATGTCCTGATAAGATCAGCACCCTCTATAACGAATAATTCCAAAAGAACTTACCAGCAGCTCTTCTCAAAGCCAAAATAATTGTCCAACTAGAACAAGAAGAGGGCCGACTGTACTGTATCTGTCCAGCTCTGAATAGCTAATATTTTACGTTGTTAGAATCTATCCAATTTCTTAAGTAACTGTAATATTGCATATCTTATTATCTGGATGTGTAACCTTCATCAATATACAATGTACTTCAAATTTATGGTGGCAGACTATGCGATAGTCTTTAACTAAAGTTTAAGACTTAAAAAGGAGAAAATTGATCATGGGAATCTTTGACACTACAGTTGAAAATACTTTCCAGGCTGTTTCCAGAGTATTGTCCTCATGGAGCTCCAAATTTGGTTCAGGATCAGGGACTAGTAAGACTGAGGTGGTAACAATAAAAAATTATTTTTAAAATTGTGGTGTTGTACAAAGGTAGTTGGTGGTGTGGCTTTTGTCCTCATGACCAAAACAACTGCCTAGCCAAACATGATTGTTTGCAGTTGACCAAACTGGTAGGGACTAACATTTACCCCCCTCCCTCCATCATGTTGCTTGTGGTAGTTAAGGATATCTTACCAGGTCTCACCCATTTACTGGCTATCTGGTCTACTGTGCCAGTGTTGCAAGGGTTAGATTGTGCAAGTCAAGATTTGATGGCATATTGACAGCTACTTCAATCCACTTAGCTAACACTATGGAGATTTGTCTGGTAAAGAAATGTTTAACCTTTTGAAAACAGTGTGTAGAGGTCTTTGGGTGAGAAATATTGGTGACAAAGTAACTGAGGATTTAGTGTAAGTGTATGTATGAATTACTCTTGATCATCTTTCCTTTCCCCAGGCTGTGCGAGATGTCGCTCCGGACTCACAACCGCTCCAAGACGTGGCCGACGCCCGTTCCCGCGGCAACAGCAGTTCCTCCTCCTCCCCACGAGGTACCACCAGCAATGACTCTACACCAAATTTCGAAAATATCAACATAGCCAGTTTGATAGATCCGACATGCCGCGACAGACCGCCCGAACATCTGACCTCCGAGCAACAAGGGGGTCAGCACTGGGTCAGCGTCAAGAAAGTAAACCTGCCGCCGACCGGTAAGGTTTGGTGCCGCCATGGCATGCTACACTGGTCCTAGCACACTACTGGAGCTAGCATTGGTCTGTTTGCATGCGAGCATGACTCTATACTTCCTATAACAAGTGGAAGACACCTCTATGTGCATGAGAGTCAACGTAATACATGCACTTTTCCTCAATAACTTGCTAACAAGAAAAGCACCAATGCTGTGATGTAAAAATGTACAGCAAATATAGCTACTATTTGATTGGAATGCATAATACCTCTTGCACACCTAATTAACAGTCTGGTAATGTACCACTTCATTCTAATAATGTCAATTTGTTGATTAAAGGCACCTAAAATTGCTCATATCTCTTTTTAAAGTTTAAACTCACCTTTTTTTACTACACTCAATGCATGGTGTATATCCAAGACTACATGTAACCCTATTGCATGAGGTAGACTTCTAAAAGCTCACTGACTTTGTAAATTCTTCAGCCAACTCTGCCTTTACACTTGGTGCTCAATGCTAGCTCCAATAGTTTGCTGGGACCCTGAGTGTGTGTGATTGGTTTGGTTTGGTTTCTGTCATTTCACTGAACTTCATTTCCCATTCTCATATTGATCAGCTATTGCCAAATCATCTGCAAATTCTATGGACTAATTGTTGGCTTTTTTAGAAAATCTTCAACTAATACAGCTTATCAAAGGATCTGTTAAGCAAGAATTACTGTTATTTTAAGGTTTGTGGCTTTATGATTTAACCATAGGATTGTGTTGTACATTGCGTGGCATATTTGGGTATTTAATTTTAGTGAATTCTGCTTCATAACAAAACATAATGCCATTAGTTATTGTCTGTCTTGTGCATGACTGTTATAATTATTTAATAACCTCTTCTAACATTGGTAATTAGATATGCTTTCTATCACTATGATTCTGCAGTCATACCATCACAATGTGTTAATGCTTTTCAGCATTTCTAATCTGTCTTAAAAGAATCACAACAGTTTACAGTGACTTTTTGATCACCTACATTTTGTAATACAGCCTTATACTGTCACTATTATGCACATTATATCCATACTCACACTGTACCTAACATTCTTCACTTTTGCCTTCAATCCTAAAAGTGCTCTCTTTCCTTCCAGCTATTTATACTTCTCTGGCTCACTCTTCACATTTGCTGAATGGGCTGTTATCTGCATCCTAAAATATCTTGCTAGATATTAGAAAGAGCATGTCAACATGTCAGTGTTTAGGCCCACCAGAATTATTGTTTAACCCTTCATGTTTACTCACTGTTAAACTTCACAGTTCACAGAGAGCGTAGCAGCAGCATTCAAAGCCACTAATGTCCGTCTTGTGCTTACAGTAGATAATTTATGACTTGTTAAATTGTGTCTGTTTAGTGCTGGCACACTGGATAGCACATTAATTTTGCAACAGAACATGTACCGGTATCAGTAAAGTGGGAATTCAGATTAGGCCTAGGAAAAAAAATGTTGTGTTTCCTGTTTCAGTCCTGAAAAAATTAGGGTCGGTAGGTAGGGATTATCTTCTTTTTTTTCTTGTAATTTTTTTTTGGCTTGCCAAAACTCTAGTGATACATATTACAATACAGTCGAACAAAGTAAACTGAAGTGCATGAGGACACTTCTCTTTTAATGTCAAACTTTGATTTTGTGCACAATAGATACATTTATCTTTCATTAGATAGGACAAGCAGTGTTTTTGCTTCAATAGGAAGCAGGCTCAATAAAAATTCTAACTGGAAACTGTGACTCCTCTGCCCACCCCCAAAAAAAGTCTAGGGTCGGCAGGTTTTTCTAGGGTAGGTAGGGAAACAGGAAACACAACATTTTTTTTCCTAGGCCTTACTGTAGGTTATAGTTGTAAGAAGATAGAGTTGATATACATTTTGCCAACATCTAGCACTAGATACAGTTCTAGTGCATTATGTATTATTGACTTGCTCTTTTGTATCTCCATTCCAAGTCATGCTGGTCATTGCAGTTTGCAAGATTTTGGTGTTTGACAAAAAGAAGTAAAATTGGATAATTGACATTTTATACGGTTTAACCAAACCCTCTTGTACAGGTGTGAAACATCATCGTAATCTGTCATTAGCTAGGAACAGAGAAACAAAGTACATAGAAAACCTCTTGAACAAGATTTCTACATTGTCACTGAAGAAAAACAATGGACCATTTCCAAAATCATATCCAGTTGCTTGCTTTTTAGCGTATCTTATGTCCAACCTTCATCGACGTAACACATATTGTGAGAAAGATAATATGTGTTCTTAGAAAGTTCTAAGAAAGCTTATGCTTCAAGTATGATCCTATGTACATCAATGTTTATCAAAAGTACCAAACTTGCATATCAGTGCCTAAGTTGTCTTAGGAAACTGCACTGGCCAGTCAGTGTCCACATCTGTTTGCATGTACTGACTATCAGACCATCGCCCAATGGATGTAGGTGCTTCAGTAGCGACCAGGCAGGTGTCGGCCTCCACAGCTAGTCTGCAGGCCCGCGGAGGCAGCAGGGGGTCCCAGAAGAAGCCAGGGCTGTTCTCGCTCTAGATGTAACCATGTTTGTAGGCTGTCTTCATTCTCACCGCAGCCTGGGCGCCATCTTGGTTTGTTCAACATGCGTTTCAGTACTAACTGTTGTGAAGTACCAATTACATGTAGTTGGTTGGTCAGCGAGGATGAGGATGATGATAATGGTCAGTAACTACAGGATCGAAGGTGAACCAATCAAGAATGGCATCCAGGTTGTTCGATTTCTCACTTGGCCGCTTTGATTGTATGTGCATTCGGCTCTCATTCATTAGCTAATGCTGCATATGGAAGGAAATTGTTCCCAAGTGCCTTGTAGATATACAGTAGTGGTATATCCCTAGTAGTTAGAAAGCATTCTAAGGTGATGCCTTTGAGAACATTAACAATGATATTTACCACAGCATGGTAGGAAAGTGTTTGTACAATGTAGTAGAAATATTTCGTGAACGTACAATTTGGTACTTAAACCCACAGAACTATAATACTGCACTACACAAGGAAGGATAACAATGTGCTACAATTGTTAGTGATGGTAAAAATTGAATAGTAAGATAGAGAAGTATGCATGTCATTACAAGACATTCATTCATTGTCTTAATCGTTGTTCCACTTAGTACTATACAGTAAGTAGTGTGCTATTGAAGCTATTCTGCAATTGAGGTGTACTGGTATTCTAGACATTTATTCTCTGGGACAGCATCAACAATTTGGGGTCCTTTTCACACTTGGCTTCAATCTGAGTTTAATTTCAGAAAACATTCTGTCCTCCACCACAACAGATTGTAAGCATTACTGTACAATTCCTGCTTTTACATAGGATGGCATTCACTTCTCTTAACTGTCCACATTTCCCTGCAAGACACCTCAGTGACTTACAGTCAAGCGCACCGAAAATATTCCCACAATCTGCCTTTGCACTACATTCATTTTTCACAATATGTATTACCAGCTACAATCTCCACAATGCATACGCTATTAGGCTGCTTATATCATAACACATGTATGTATGTACGCATACAAAACCTGATTTTTGTTGTTATTTTGTTCTTTTCCAACACTGCTTCCTGCACTGCCCCTTTGCCGCCCCTGCGTCACTCACACACAGCTTGCGCTGGTGCGGGTGGGGAGGACGGATTCCTGGGGAGAGACAACGATCAGCCGGTAGTCATCGTACAGGGGGAGAAGAGACACAGCAAGAAGGACAAGAAGAGTTCGGGAAAAAGCTGGTTCAGGAAAGGGTCCAAAAAGGGGGGTACACCAGAGGAGGGTAGCTAATTATTATTGTTCGGTAGGTACAGGGCTTTGTTTTTACTGGGTATGGGTGCACAGGTGCATGTGGTAGCAGATATGTTGGTAGGCTAGGAAGAGGACAGGGTCTGGGTGCAGTTTGGAGACCACTAAGCTGCTAAAAGTCTGCACAAGTACATGAGTAGTGGTGTGTACCGGTAAGCCGAACCGGAATTGGACTTGCTATAAGTTTCGGTTCAAGTCTGGTTAAAACCGAACATGAGTACATGATTGTATGACACTCTAATACCATGTACTACAATTTGATGTAAACTGCATTAACTTTCTGGTTTATAGTCTTACAAATGAATTTTTTGTAAAAGCAAATTTAGAATTTTGTCTTCAAAGTAGATTAATGGTTACGTGTGCAGTGTAGTTAGCCTGCTCTTGTCACTGATGCACCCATTGTCAGATATAAACATAGCCTTGTTCGCATAGTTAGAAACACATGTTTTACCCAACAGTACTTCCATGCTAACTTTTGGAGCTTTATATAGCTAGCACATGATGTAACAAAATTTCTAATCCCAAATTAGATTATTAGAATCCATACTTAAGAATACTTGTGTTTGATAACATTGGAGGGGTATGTGGAAGGATTTATGAGGATGATTTTTAAGCAAGATATTATCTATTGATAGTCGTATGTCAAGATCAATGTAACATGTGAAAAAACAACAAATCCATGAGTATCAACTATTATTAACTCATCCATTCCTAGTATACATTGGCACTGACCCAGCCCATATGTGTATGAATAAATAGCACAAAATAAGTTAAAAGTAATAAACTTCACATCATGTTGATCATGTCTTGTAAAGTTCTTATCATATACTTGGACAGGTGTTTTCCAGATAGATTCTATTTTCAGACCATTGCAAAAGAT
This sequence comes from Branchiostoma floridae, assembly GCF_000003815.2. Lineage (NCBI taxonomy): Eukaryota > Metazoa > Chordata > Leptocardii > Amphioxiformes > Branchiostomatidae > Branchiostoma > Branchiostoma floridae. Next base: position 16,592,701 of record NC_049992.1, on the reverse strand, counting down.
TGTACAGAAAGAAGACTGAAGAGGAAAATGGCAAAGGAAAACTGGTAACATTTGAAGGAATTTAGTATAAAAGAACAAAAGAAAGGAAAGAAAGCTCTATCTCTACCAAAGAATGGTGACTATCAAAGCATAAATTTACATTCCTGATTTGAAGTTATAACTAGAGAAGATGTTGCTCCCAAATATTCTTAGTATTCGCCAAAAATAGTACTCAAGCAACTGGATATGGTTTGAA
>NC_049992.1:16582512-16589616 GCF_000003815.2 Branchiostoma floridae | reverse complement strand
ATAGTCCAGTTTGTTGAAAGGCTGTTGTTAGTTTTCCACCTCACGCTGAGGCAGCGTTCATCTCAGTAAACAGGCTGCTTTCTTACATATTTATATATGGCAGTCGGTGCCGTCTCATCTTGTAAAAGGGGCTGTTCTTGTTGTTCCAAACCAGGCGAGCATAGCATATCATGGTGTTCGACGATGCTAGCAGCTATCTCAGGTTATGCATGCCTGTAGACGCTAGGAACCATATCCAGTTGCTTGAGTAACTATTTTTGGCGTATCTCATTACCTGGATGTCTAACCTACATCGACGTATTCTTAATATTGACGTGATAAATGTTGACAAAAATGACTAACTTGCCAGTTTGCGATTTTAACTTGTACATATCTAATATTTCAGGTTAGAAATTGACAAATATTTAAATGCATCTTCCATAAATAGTTGCTGATATGGGTATATGTCTAGTTGTTGCTTCACTAACTTATGTATGATTCTACATGTGCTTCAATAGATAAGTACTATGATGAGACACAGTTTTCTACATTTTACAAATGGAATTAAGCCCATGCATACTGTTATTATACTGATAGAGCTACTTACATGTTATGTTGTTGTCGACATTTTTATCCATAAGTAAAATTTGTTTAACCTGTGTGCTTTTTTATTGTGATCACGATTTCTGGACCGTAACAAAATACAGTATTATTTTGTCATCCACATGTGAGCAATGGAACATGAACTACTTAATGTTGTATTGGTGAAATTTTTACACTTTAATATATAGTAAATGGGCTTCCACAAAGTACATACACATAATACATCGTCAAATGACACACTTCTAACCATCATAACATCTGCACAGAAAGGATGTTAACAGAACAATTAATTTTTTCTGTTTTTGAAGGTTTTTGAAATGTGAATGCATGCTTCATTCCACTTTGACATAATGAGTAACAAAGCAATACAACTGTATCCTCAGTTAAAACATTATTTTTAGTACGAGTGTGATATTTTAGAAACATATTTGTTCCCATGTTATTCCCAACGAATCACAAATGTGGTATGTTGTCCATGTCTACCAACCATCAATATGTGTTACCCTATCAGCAAGTTACGGTCAATGTTCTCATTCAATAGCTAGAAGAAAGCTAGTTCATTATTTTACTCATTTGTTCTAGGGTGGATAAACACAGTACTAGTATTTTATGTACATGAAATCAAGCCACAGTAAAAGCTTCCATGATTTTAATCTGTGCTCTTTATTTGTTGTTACATCTTAGAATGAAACAATATGGCTATAGCTGGTCATACAACATCTTTCAAAACACACTGAACTGTAGAAATCAGAATGCTACATGTAGTATTTCAACATAAAGCAAAATACAAGCATTTGAAAAGTTTCTACATAGTAATCCTACACATGTATATGTAGAACAATGTCATGTAAAAAAAGATAACTTTGATGACTCAATCAGCAAATCTTGTATTCGACTGCTCTACAATTCTTTTTGAAAGAAGTAAAGTTTATTCCATATTGTGTGTTCATGATGTACAGGGGAAGCTTCTGTTGTAAAGGTACACACACCCCCACACCCCCCCCCCCCCCCCCACACACACACACACGGTTCTTAAATGAAACAGATGCATGCAATGATATGCTTTTAATCCATAGATGCAGTGTTTGTTTTATACACTGTATGTATGATTCTAATCCAATCATAAGTGCTAAGATGGTATTATCCACATCAATATTAGATGTAATACATTCCAAATCTGTGGCTGCATTTACATGTGTCCTCTAAAATGTAATGCTGATGCTTCCATAGTTACTGGACAGGTGCACAGATTTAGAACCATTTCTATGATTTGAAATAAATGATAAATCTTGCTTTATGTAAGCAGATGTATACGTCCATGGTTTTCTTTTTATACGTGGCTTGATATAGAAGGTATGTTATCAGATCAAATGCATAACTTTGGCTTGTCTACAATGCACCTGCTTGGAAATCACTGTAAAGTACATATACTGTACTGTATATTCCTTTTTGTCCAGGGAACGATCGTTGCCGCTGGCTTTGGAAACAATTACGGTCTTTAACGTAAACGATACTTGAAAAATGTTAAGCAACATACGGCGTTTAGGGGCACAATTTGCCATACAGTCAAAGCCCTTCCCATACCACATGATGTTTCTAGAGCAACGCCCTTCTCCACTTCCTTAGCCCTTAGGCCACAGCTGTGTAAGCTCTGCATTGCTGTGGTCGACCTGACTTTAAAGACGTCCATAATATAAGAGTAACATCAGAAGACAGGGCGTCGTTATTGTCCAAGTCCCTTCCAGGTTAGACGAACTGACCGACGAATTCGAACACATCAGCATGTCGTTGATTAGTTTAACTTTTTCTTCCTTTAGACGATGGGCAGTTGATATATCAAGATCCAGTTGGAGATATTCCTGGTCTTCTCGGGAGTAGCGGGGCCATGCTTCAAGGTCAAACGTGGATGTAGGTTCCGTGTCCCCCCTGTTGGGGTCCCTGCGGAACACGAAGGTCAAGTTTAAGTCCAACTTTGATTATGATCATTGATACGACAAAAGGACAAGTACATTTTATGATCTACATTTTTACAGAAAGGAAACAACGATCAAACAAATTGACTGCCATTCATGGGCGGTTGACTATTTCTTCGGGAAGAGGGTAATGCGTTAAATCAAGGAAGTTTATCAAGATACAACCTCCTTTGTTAAATGGTAACTTCAACACCGATGTTCAAAAATTGCTGCTTCCCATCATGCACTCCAAATACACTAGACCTCCATTTAACGTCCTGTCCGAGGGACGTCTAACTGAAGCTAGGTAATTCTTTTTTACCCAAGCACAAGGCTTGCAGTTTGCCTGGACGCTCCATATGTAACGAAACCATATTTAACATGGAAAGTCCACAGTTAAATGTACCCCTCGCTTAGGACTAAGTCCCAATTTCCAACCCAGAGCCCGGCAGCTAGGGTAGCACGCTTTCGGAAACGAAAAATTTGATAAGAAAGGCAACACACAAAACGTAAAAAAAAATAGTAAGGAGCATAAAATTTGTGTATATTCCTGGGTAAACACTTTTATTTCTCGTTAACGCAAACATCGCCATTTCGGAAATGGGACCTAAACCTTACCCAGTTTTCACGAAGTTTGTCCAATAGGTCATAATCTTCCGACTGAGAACTCTTTCCTCCTCCGTGAAGTTGAGTCGCCAGGCCGGGTCAGCGGGGTTTCTCGGCCAGTCGAAGAAAGGAGCGCCGAACACAAACAGCAGCTCGTCGCCATGGTCTGCTTTGACGTGGCCAGGCTTGCTGTGGTGCCAGGAGGGCCGATGTTGGAACTCGTACAGGTACACGGGGGTATCTAAGGTGAGAGATCTTTCTAAGTATCATATCTAATCACACGAGCCGGACTTTAAGTCGGCGCCACGTGCAAGAGGACGAGTGAGTGAGTGAGTGAGTGAGTGAGTGAGTGAGTGAGTGAGTGAGTGAGTGAGTGAGTGAGTGAGTGAATGAGTGATTGAGTGAGTGAGTGAGTGACTGAGTGCACTCTCCAAGCAGAGGTTTGTGGGAAAAATCATGACCTTTTCCTTTCATCCGTTTTGTTTTCGATCGGGCTTCCCACCAACCTCTGCATGGAGAGTAGAGTGAGTGTACTTTACATGTAGTTACGGTGCAGCGTGACGTGCCATACATATGCATGTATCTCATGGTGATACGGTGATACATGTACGACAATTCCGTGTGTATATCCACAGCTCTTGTGCAGTGCCGTTTCGCACGTACCTCACGCGTTGCGCCCTATATTTGTGCCATGTCTCACCTGTTCTGTACCAGGCAGTGTTGACAGTGGGGACAGTGAACATCAGATCTCCGCTGATCTGCATTAGCGGGTCCTGTTCCGCCATGTACAGGTCCAGCAGGGAATTTGAGATGAACTTGCTCACGTCTATATATCCATTCGTCTGTTCATTTATACACTGGGGAAGAACTGACGGAATTGAGTGTCGAGAAATATATATAGAGAGAATATAACACGGTGTACATGTATTTTGTATCACCCGAGGAACCAGCCCGACCGTGGGAAGGATCGTCCAACGGCCGAGGGTGATCCGACCCGCGGAAGGGCTGGGACCGAGGGTCATGCGGAAACACTGTGTTGTACTTTATTTATGTCATACCTGAGAAAACAAATGTTTTCATGCAAAATACGCCAGAAGTTGAGAAAATGTGGTGCCTTCGAACAAAAATTGTTACACAGCAATGTTCCAACGTCCGAATCAGGCATTCGAATTTTCGACCGCGCCACACTCGGCGTGCGCAGAGTACGTTCGAATTATCCGATGGAAGCCTGTGTGATAAAACTTCGACAACTTCTGTAGCTATCCTCTTTGGAAGATATCCAGATTTTAACAAACACTCCCTTGTTTTACCAGACGAGCTTCTAGGAGGCCAGAACTGTGTCCATTCTTCCATTCTTCCTGAGCCCAAGAGCTATCTGTTACTTCAATTTTTGAAGTAGTAGATCTGCATATCAAGACAATCCATCTAGGTCCAGTTATCGTGTTAACACACACACACACACACGCACACACACACACACGCACACACACACACACACACACACACGCACACACACACACACACACACACATACACACACACACACACACACACACACACACACACACACACACACACACACACACACACACACACACACACACACATGGTCAAATGCACTGTTTTCGTATTCCCCTTCATGCAGCGGGAAGGGCATTTGGTGTTACTGATGAAACAAATTGTCGCGTAATGCCTGAGGGAGAAAAAAAAAGGGTTTACGGAAAAGCCTGGGCCCAGGAGCTGGGCTGGCTAGCCTGAAAGACTACCTTTTCTGGGCCCCAAGGCTATGCATGGGGTTTGTCCTGTAGCTGAACTTTTTTTTCTTTAATAGTAAAAAACTGGGTCAGTGACAATTCCAGCTGTGGGTGGGATGGAGGAAAGTTGATCATATTGCTGGACTTGCAATGAACAACTCATCCAAGACTGGAAGAAAACAGTCATAAACTAAATTCCAATTATACAACAGAAAATACTGGAAATGTTAACTTAAGATTGAAGGGAAGGGATAACTGTTACTAGGTGAAATAAAGAATACTAGGATGGGTCAGGAAATGATAGGGCGCAACATCAAATTCAAAACAGATGTCTCATGCTTTGAATGAGTGTGCCTACAGAAAGGATGGTTGGGCCTCTTATGAAATTTCCTTGTGGGAAAACTGGGTCAGTGGTAACCCAAGACAACAGTTGGGACCCTAGGATGGGGGCTGTTTGCCAAAACATCAAATTTGAAACAGATGTCTCAAACATCAAGTGTCAGTGAGCATGGATGTAGGAATGGATGTATGTTATGTGTAACGATTGAGTATAGTGGTAGGAACTTGTATGTGAGGGGGGGGGGGTGTATAGTGTTGTGTTATTCCTTTCTCTCATGCAGGACCATTACTGATAGACACTATATTGTAGGAATGACTGGCAGTATAGTCAAAGGAAAAGTAAATGTACTACGCCTGGGAGTTCCTGTTGTGGATGTTGATTGTTCGTTGCTGTAAACCAACCCCAATCCCCCATAGATATGACCAAACTTTTGCCTTCTGTCCAATGCACCCTGCATGTACTGGAATTGTCGGTTACCCAGCTTTAGGTTTTAAAAAAATCCACTATCAGCCAAAACCCCAACCATAGCCTTGGGGCCCAAAAAGGGTGGCCTGGCTAGCCTGCAGGCTAGCCTGCTGGGCCCAGGCTTTTCCGTAAACCCAAAAAAAAGGGGATAGTTCTGGGTATCTCACCTGGAAATACTTCCTATATCCAGCGTTGATTATGCTCCGTATTTGGTCTCTGTCCTCCTCGCCAGAGAAATCCCAGTCTTGTGAAATGGCATGCCCCAGCTCGTGATTGGTGACACCCATGAGATACTCGATGTTCCTCGCCGATCCGTTCTTCAGCAGCGTTCTCGGCTGATCCGGTAGAAAGAAACCGTCCACCGCAGGCGCCGGCGGCCGCCCCCGGCGGGTCTGATTAGCAAAATCTTCTGCAGATGCATTTCTCAGATCAAGGTTCAGACACTCGAACTCTTCCGAGGGAGAGGGACGAGTGCACATGTCGGACAACAAGAAGCACACGTGCATTGTGTAGTCTGTGTTCTGGGTCGGTATTGTGGTGGCCGCGCCACTCTGGGATATCGCCCGGCGGAACAACCCGGCTGTGAGGGGGGAGAGCACCAACCATCCAACGCTCCCCCCGCCCGCAGACTGCCCTGCTATGGTCACCCGCCCGGGGTCTCCGCCGAACACATGTATGTTATGCTGCACCCAGCGGAGAGCACTGATCTGGTCCAAGAACCCGACGTTCCACTGTCCCCCGATTCCCGAAAATCCAAGGATACCCAACCTGCATCAGTGCATGGGCAGAAGAGCAGTTTGCGGAATAAGCATGTGTAGATGCAAATATTTAAAGAGAAAGATTTTTTTGCTTAGATGTCTCAGACTTAATGCTATTTGCACCCACCTGTAGTTTATTATGACAACGACGATGTTTCCCATCGCGGCTAGGGCCCGACCATCGTACTGTGCACCGCTGCCGCTGAACAACCCCCCGCCATGTATGAAGAACATCACCTACAACAACATCGTGAACTTTCATAACTTTCAACTGTATGTGTTGGTTGAAGTCATTCTTGAACTATTTCTGTAAAATCTAACAGAAAAATTGGACTCGCCCAATTTTTTTTACTGAACAGCGCCAGTCTTTGTCAAGGAATGAACAAACAATCCACTGCTGCCGTGCGACACGTTATGCAGATAGAACACGTGACTCAGTGAGCAGTGGATCATAAATTGCAGGACGTCTATGGCGCCTGCCGTGCATTCTGCCGCAGATCTTCGCTGTGGCGAATGAAACTCCTATGCCAGCTAAACTCCTTCCCAAGCTTATATGATACTATGTTATATCACAGCAAGATCTGCTTGGAGACTGCATGGTCGCATCTGATAGGATATCTTAGTCTCTACCAGACTCCGGGTCGCTG
>NC_049992.1:16573733-16581507 GCF_000003815.2 Branchiostoma floridae | reverse complement strand
CAGCGACCCGGAGTCTGGTAGAGACTAAGGATATCTGACGTACCGCTAGCCGAGCCGAAGTGTTCATGGTCGGTGTGTACACGTCCAGGAACAGGCAGTCCTCGCTGATCCTGTCGTGCGGCATGAACAGCGGGATGCTGTGGTAGAACCGCCGGTCTTGGGGGATGTTCTGGGCACAATGAGCGCCGTGCTGGGTAGCATTTCTAAAGAGAGTTACGAGACTTCTGGTTTCTTTATCATTCATAGCAGTTACCAATGTACAATAGCTTGCCGTCGCTTAACTGATGGTAATTCCACAGCAAATAGATTTTATGGATGGCATCCTCAGCAGACTAAAAATAGTGAGATAGGCTAGGGCGAACAAAAAGATGGGTAAAAAAACAAGATGGCTACATTTTCAAAATAGGAACCATAAATGTTGTAAGTAACTTGTAACAATAACTAAAGGGACAAAACGTGGTATCACAGCCAACAATGCATTCGTTCCTGTATTCAAGACATGTACAAAACTAAAAGTGACACGTGTGTGGTATACTCGTATCACTACCAAAGTAGGCAGTCCTGGGTACCTCGCAAGTGTCACTTCTACAAGTACAATCATTAGGCTACAACACAACATATTTGCTCATTTTCATCATGTTATCCGTCTTCAACAAGAAAAAATAATTGTTTTTTTTTCTGAATTAAGGCGAAAATTAATAAGCGCGCTGATGTCATCCATAAAATTAATTTGCTGTGGCCTTACTAAGTATGTCAAGTGATACTGTAATCAACATTAACTAGAGTTCCACGACATCATACACTCGCCAAATAAGATTACCTTTCTGACTGACGTGTCATGAAGGTATAAGTATTAAATGCCGTACCTGACACCGGTCCAAGGCTCATGGGGGAGGGGGGCGTGGAACCGTAGCCCTCCCACCGGCGGGCTGGCGTAGGGCACACCCAGGAACATGTACACCTGGACCCTGCCGGCCGTCACTCGGGCTGTTCTACCCCGCAGTCTCCCGCTCACGATAGACGCCACGACATCCTCACCTGGGTCATAAATCGGGACAAAACAACGCATTGGATTCATCAATTATCATTTCATGTCCTTATCATCATGTATGTATCCCCGTCTTGTAAAATATACTGTAAATGCAGAAATGTTCGCGGTGGATTAATGTTCGCAGTTTTCGCGGCGGCCGCTTCACCGCGAAATTAAATCCACCGCGAACATTTTTCCATAACAGTAAGAGACTACAGTGCATGGTGCTACCGCGAAATTAAAACCACCGCGAAAAGTCCATTTTCCCGCTACCGCGAAATTAAAACCCCGCGAACTTAAATGCATTTACAGTATTCATTCATTCATTCATTCATTCATTCATCCATTCATTCATTTCTTTCTTGATTCAACATAACAGGCATACACATAACGTTAATGGTAGCCTGAATGGCGTCGGAATTTACAAGAGTTTACAACAGACACTTAACCTACTTCGTCTGTATATGTACATCATGAAAACAAGATCCTTAACATTAAGTATCCATCATTACAAACTAATACCTTGTTGTACAGATTGATAGTTGTATGTATTCAGGAAAGATGCGCTCTTTCGATGTGCTCTGGTGTCCTCTTCGCATGCAGATACTTGGTTCAGACTGAATGAGTTTGTACGTCTCGGTTTTGTTGTGTGCGGGAATGTCGTGGAAGTAGTAAGAGTCTAGTTACGTTACGTCTTTTTCTTCTACACTCCGTTCCACTGAAGGGGAAAAAAAGGAAAACACAAACTGGGGCCAAACATCTTCATGGCTGATGGATTAGAGTTGGCCTCCTTCCGCAGACTTTAGCAGCCCCGTTGTAGTTTTTTTTTTGGGGGGGGGGCTGCTTCGAGATTTTGAACATAGGCTGTGGTGGGAAACGTAGTTTCTGCTTCTGGTTGCCACAGAACCATCCTTTCCACTATAGGGAACCTTAATAATCTCCAAGCAGATTCTACGTTGGGATAAGATAGTATAAAAAGCTGTCAGAGGAGTGAAGTCGGGCTAGGAGTGTGTATTCTTCGGTAGCAAACACTAAAGACCACTAAACGCCGCCACTCGAGAAATCTGCGATAGCCCGCCAACTGGCAAAGCCCCATGCAGACCCTCCTTCCTCTCTGACGTACAGAAACATGCTGGGAGGGCGGAAGTATCCTGGGGACGTGACTTGTGTGTGGAGAAGGCCAAAGACGCCCCGTGCCAAACTCCCCTCCCGGCAATGAAAAGGGCTATCAAATCGGTAATCTTTACGCCCTCACAGCGCCACCAAATCAGGTACATTCTAAAGCTCCCTTTCTTATATAAACGTATCACCATTGTGGCAACATTTTCATCCCTAAACTAGAGTTCCACGAACACATACCTTTGCCAAATAAACCAGGTTTGTTATGTAGAATCATGTCTGAAGACATAAATGTGCCACCCATTATATTTTATTCTATATGCCTGGAGTTGGTTCATAACATTTTGCCATTGCTTATACAAATTAGATCCCTATTTACATACTAATATTAAATTGTATCAAGCATCACTTAAGCTATCAGCATACCAAAAATCATGATGATCCATTCAATCCCTTCTTGACTTATTATCTTTCCAAGTAGGAAACTAAACCGGCTCCTGTAGTTCAAGAAAAGATGTTAGCGGACCCAAACATACACCTCTTACTCTCTGCCATCTTTCTCAATTACATATGTGACAAGTCTGAAAGTCCTATCATGGAATACAGTGGATTTATCAACTTTCCTCATTAATTATGCAAATTAGCTGTTAATTTGCATAACTGGTATCTCATTATGTAACGTTTTACTTAGGCTATCAACATACCAAAAATCATGACGATCCGTCAGCACGTTCATATTTCCATTAATTATGCAAATGAGATCATCATCTGCATAATTAATTTGTATTGATATTTCTGTCTTTCTCAGCTGCACATGTGACAAGTTTGAAAGTCCTATAAAGGAATGCAGTGGATTTACACATTTTCCTAATTAATTATGCAAATTAGCTGTTGATTTGCATAATTAGAATTCCATCATGTAAGTCTTCCCTTTGGCTATCTACATACCAAAAACCATGACGATCCATCAATGCGTTTATATTTTCTCATTAAGTATGCAAATGAGGTCATCATTTGCATAATTAACATGCATTGATATTTCTCTCTTTCTCATCTATACATGTGACAAGTTTGAAAGTCCTATAATGAAATGCAGTGGATTTATAAACTTTCCTCATTAATTATGTAAATTAGTTCCTGATTTGCATAATTAGTATTTCATAATGTACATTGTTACTTGGGCTATCTACATACCAAAAATCGTGATGATTCATCAACACGTTCTCGAGTTATTCTCGTCCAAAGTTTGAAAGGAAATCGGCGACTGCAGTTCCAAACAAGCCGCTAGGGGGTCCAAACTTATAGTACTTACTCTCTGCCTCAAGGGCTATCTACCACTCAAAAATCATAACCACAGCATGTCCAGAACACGAGATATCAAATATTGAGGTTCTGCTGCAGTACCTTAGCAAGCCGCTAGGGGGCCCATTATCAAACTTGACCTTCGTTTTCCCGACCCCTATCCACCTACCAAATATCATCGGGATCCATCCAAGGCTTCTCGAGTTATACTGTTAACAGACAGACAGACAGACTCACAAGCCTAAAACATAACCTTAGCCATTCTGGCAAAGGTAAATAGTAAACTTGCGTCTTGTTTTGGCCCCGGTAAACTGTACATAGTGCCGCACAGACACAACTTACGATTTACTAAAGGTTGTTGAGACACACACAAGACAAAACAAAACAAGAGTTCGTAGACCTCAGGCCTGCATGAAATATATTGGGTGTCTGTAGACCTATTGTGTATTTTTTGTCTGCGGTACGCGGTACGTGGTTGGAAAAGTGAGCTTTTTACCGTGTTGGTTGTGCACCATGAAAAAGTGTAAATTTCCATTTTCTGAATTTGTAAGTTTGGACATGGATGAACATTACTTATTTTGGATTTCTTAAGTGCATAACCAACCACAGTACCTTGAAGTTGTTGAGACAACTTTTTGCTACTTTTTTTTCTCAGATGGCCCATGCATTTATTCTGTCACATGATATATTCAGTACTGATATCTTCCTATTTCAATGTACTGACCTGATGCAGCTGCTAAGTCTCCTTGGTGTGTATTCTTCCAATGACATTCATTAAAGATTTATTTCTGGAGTGATATATCACTTGACATTGGAAGGTTCTTTGCATAATTTCACCAATGGTACTTAGTACAGTAGTTCCATAGACAATCTCACTGTGGTAGCCCCCATGCAACAGCAACAGTTAGTCCCCAGGGTGGTATCATATTTTCATTCAATCTGACCAACCCAACCCACCCGCAGGAAAGTCTAACCATAAAGATCGCAGTTTTTTTTAGCTGCACGCTGTCATATTGAACAAAATTTCCTTTTTGTTTGCTTACCACTTCCAAGTGATTGAAATTCAAATAGTATTTGAATTTCATAAGAAATACAAGTCCCTGACTACGTTGTTGTTTCGCTGACACTTCTGGTAACTTCGACCACAAAATTTTTGATAAAAAAAGGACTTTAAAAACCCATTCAAAATTGAAAGAAGATCCCTTTCTTTCAGTGATAACTTGCTAAGTTATGGCTACGCACTGAAATAATCACCTAAACCCTGACTCCGGCTGTCAGGGGCCCGACGCGTTCTCAGTTTGAAGTTGTCGGGGACTCCCACTGAGCCTAGTCCTACGGGCATACACTTCGGAGTGGACGGGAGAAAATTTGAAGACAACGGGGCTACAACGACGGGAACTCTCTTTACATGGGGCTCCCGCTCTCGCCAGTCACGCTCTCGCCAGTCCCGCTCTCGCAAAAACCGTAATGTAAAGTGGGCCTTATCTCTTCTAGTATTTAAGCCAAATTTAACACCAGAATTAATAATCAAAATGTCCTTGTCAATCCCATTTATAGATGGCAAGCTGCTGGCAATGGAAACTTTGAAAAGTTCAGAAAACTGTTGTAGCCAGAGCGAACACCCGGCAAACATCCCCCAAAACCAATGAGCAGTTGCTTAGAAGGGGAAAACAATTTCATCATATATTTGCAGTGACAAAATGCACCAGACGATACTTAACAAAGCCTCCACCACTTAACCCTGCCTGTACTATAGATTTAAAAGCAGGCCCAAAAATCAAGTGAATATGACTGGCCCAAAATTACCTGCATACAGTATGGAAATGGCATCACCAAAGAAACACAGGAAAAATCATACACATACCTTTCTCCTATGCTTATGCTCTATTGATTTCTCCTCCACTTTAGAAAGTTGTATCTTCTTCTGTTTAACCATGATTGCCAAACAGGGTAAAGGAACTTGTACCAGAACTATATAGTTTATACAGCTGTCAAAACACCACAAAGACTAAGAAGCAAACTCAAATTATACCTAACCAGTATGGCAGGAGCTGTAGCATCATCTGGCAGATACAAAGTAACCCAATACATTGAACGTGACCTACATGTACGCCCCTGCAAACCAGATGACAATTACACAAGTAAAGACCTATCAATCAACCCAAACCCTGGACCATAATCTGTTTTCAGAACCAAGCAGATGTTAGTGGTCCTGAATCCCAACCAAGAAAAAATCAGCATCAGCCTACAGTGTCAAGTTCATGAACTAGGAAGCCCAAAATCAAACCTGACCGCCAGGACACCACCAACAATTCATGTACCAAAAAGCAACACAATGGCACCTTGCGTTCCGGAGATACAGCGCACGCCCCGTGCCCGCACAAAAGGTAACCTGGAATGTCAAGTTCAAGCACCAAGGGCGCCAAAATCAAAATTGAGAATTATTCAGCCACCGCCGACACATGTGCCAAATATCATCGCGCCCGCACCAACCGTTCAGAAGATATAACTCCGGAAATACCCCTCCCGGACACAAAATTCGACCTGCCGCGTCAAGTTCAAACGCGACAAGGCCCAAAGTCAATCCTAGGCAACAGGCAATAACCCCCCACCCATGTACCAAACATCGTTGCAATCCCGCGTATCGTTCCGGACACACAGCGCCAAAAGTGCCCAAAAAACACAAAAAATGTCACCTGCAATGTCAAGGTCAAGTGCCAGGAGGCCCAAAATCACACCTGAGTGTCAAGCCACCACCCCCAACCCACGTACCAAAAATCGTTGTGCTCGCACCATCCGTTCTCCAGATACAGCGCCCTATATCCCCAGCTTCCAAAAGTTCCCACGCCCGTGAAAACCATACCTGCATACATGCAGGTAATGAGTTTGTACGTCTCGGTTTTGTTGTGTGCGGGAATGTCGTGGAAGTAGTAAGAGTCTAGTAACGTTACGTCTTTTTCTTCTACACTCCGTTCCACTGAAGGGGAAAAAAGGAAAACACAAACTGGGGCCAAACATCTACATGGCTGATGGATTAGAGTTGGCCTCCATCTCAGACTTTAGGAGCCCCGTTGTAGTTTTTTTTTTTTGGGGGGGGGGGGGGGGGCTGCTTCGAGATTTTGAACATAGGCTAGCTAACATAGGCTGTGGTGGGAAACGTAGTTTCTGCTTCTGGTTGCCACAGAACCATCCTTTCCACTATAGAGAACCTTAATAATCTCCAAGCAGATTCTACGTTGGGATAAGATAGTATAAAAAGCTGTCAGAGGAGTGAAGTCGGGCTAGGAGTGTGTATTCTTCGGTAGCATACAACTTCACTCCTCTGGCAGCTTTTGATACTATCTTATGCCAACGTAGGATCTGCTTTGAGATGAAACCTTTGCCCATGTTGAAAATGGCGAATCAGCGCTCCCCCAAACACTAAACGCCGCCACTTGAGAAATCTGCGATAGCCCGCCAACTGGCAAAGCCCCATGCAGACCCTCCTTCCTCTCTGACGTACGGAAACATGCTGGGAGGGCGGTAGTATCCTGGGGACGTGACTTGTGTGTGGAGAAGGCAAAAGACGCCCCGTGCCAAACTTCCTTCCGTGACTAACTCCCCTCCCGGCAATGAAAAGGGCTATCAAATCGGTAATCTTTACGCCCTCACAGTGCCACCAAATCAGGTACATTCTAAAGCTCCCCCTCTTATAAATATAACGTATCATCATTGTGGTAACATTTTCATCCCTAAAATAGTAAACTGGCGTCTTGTTTTGGCCCCGGTAAACTGTACATAGTGCCGCACAGACACAACTTACGATTTACTAAAGGTTGTTGAGACACACACAAGACAAAACAAAATGACAACTGTTTATTTTATAGACTTAATTTTGTTTGGCTGGAATACTAGTAAAAGTTATTAGTAATTAGAAAATGTTTATTTTCATCTAGTTAAAAAAATCAATTCTTGATAACTACAGATCGTTAGTAGATATCAGTTTGCGCAACCGTGAGTTTGTAGCTTTCATCATTATGCAACGAAAAACGAAGTTTCATTACAGTGGTATGTACCAAAGTGCTGTATTTTGTCATAGAAAAAAAATAATATCAGAGGTAATAAAAATGATGACGTCATCAATTTGGCCCCCAAAAATCAGATTTAGAATTCTTTAATGCCCATCTATCAACATTCGTTACGGCTCCATTCGTTCTTAATTTATTAATAAGAAAACAGTGGAAGGTCAAAATGCCAATTTAGCCAACCGAGATACCTTGACAGTATGATCAGAGGGCTTATTCTATTATCAAAGAACAATCGATGGTTGCCACGTAACATATC